>NC_090895.1:19188188-19205688 GCF_036669925.1 Montipora capricornis | reverse complement strand
ACAGTATAAAAATATACAAGGGATGAAAGCGATTTCGGTCAAATTTTGAATCGTCCATAAATAGCAATTTTGGATAAAAATGCCTTATTTCCAGCAGTTGGTGAGGAAACAATATTCTCTCCCCAGTCGTAAAAAGAAATTAACCAGAAAGCTCGCGAAATTCAACTTTTCGAGGAACCATTTTCCAAGCGTTTTACGTTCCATTTCGTTCAATGTGGACCGTTCTCATCAATTTTGTACTTTGAATGTATTCACACATTCGAAGCCGAGCGATTTGGAGTATCGCAGAATTATTGGAGTAACGGGAAATAATATTTTTAGACAATGTTCTTGTAGCCGTCGTCGTCCTTGCTTTTAGGTTTTATGGAGGACATCAGCACTTGGAGATAAATTTTCATTTTCATTTTCTCTTCTAAATTAAGCGCGACTGTCAATATCGGTTTCGGCTTGAGACTGCCACACCATAGTAATGTTAAGAAGCTTGGAATCGACGCGAAGTGATTAAAATTACACGAACTTATATTTTGAATGACGTTCTCGCAGTTCCAGTCGTCGTTGCTAACGCTCCGTACTTTCTTGGCGCACGCGTCAGTGTTTTCGCTATAACTATTCACTCATGGGCCGTGCAATAGTTAAGGGGTAATTGACCAATCAGGGCGTGGGCTTTACTTTTATCATTTTATAAATCCGGCTTTAACAAATTTTCTTCCTTTGATATATAAGGTCATCATTTACAATGATCCCGTATAAAAATTTGGCTGATTCAGGTTTCGATGCAAACCTTTCTGTGGAATCTTGCGCAACTTTCCCTACGTGGACGCGCGGAATTGAATTGCGTCCATAATAATCGGTAATCAACATTTCTTTTTTAGACCAGATCACAATACCCCCGCAACTGCAAACAAGGAAGAGCTAACCAAGACAGTAGTGATGATAGCTCCAGCCCGGTGAACACTGATGACGATTGTCTGTCGTCAGTGTACGATCCCGATGATGATGAGGATGATGATGAGGATGATGAGGATGAAGCCCAATCTAGTGAAAATGCAAGTCTTCCGGTTCTTAATTAAGAAGAAGAAAGAGATAACTGTTTTTCGTTTTAGTGAATGTTACAACAATGGAGTAGTGAGACGACCTTTGACTATGCATTCTGGGTTATTGTTTGCATGGGCTAGCCGTAAACTTATTCCCCTTTTGATCGAACTGGACATAAGAAATATTAGACTTTCATGTACTCCTAAAATGTTTGGTTTGTTTTGTTTCTTACGTATGTTAAACAGGATGAGGAAAACTTCCCCACGTCACGGTCACCACAAGCAGATGTTTTCAAGAAAGGTTCGTTCTATATAATAACTAATTTTAGCGGCGAATCTGATCTTTTTGGTTTTATCGACAAAGGTGACGTGTAATTTGGCCACAGTTAAGAGATTTCAGTGATTCCAAACATTCGTTGCCGCTGACCACCAATTCAGTTGCCACCATAATTGCTAAGGAAACTAACCTAGAAGAGACGTCTTTCCCGGCTCCTTGTTTCCACCTTCTTTAGCTTAGTGGGTACCCTAGAAAAAACTCTAACAAACTAAACGATTTTATATCAAAAAAACATGGTGCAAGTATAATTATGAAATCTAACTGGTCTGGCTCCCTAATTTTTTTTTTTTGAGTTTAGAATTGGTGTTACTCTGATTATTCAGATTATTTCCTATATATGATGGAAGATACCACAAGCGATATAGAGTACATTGATTGCAACATATTGTACAGTATACAATATTCTGATACCGCAGTCGAGATAATGAAATAAATTTATTTATTTATTTATTTATTTATTTATTCATTTATTTTAGTCGTAATGGCAAAGAATGCATGCTCCAGCGACAGTGAGGATACCATCGATGATGTAAGTTTGTAATATTTATTGGGTTATATAAGAAAATACAAGGGGCTCTTAACAGATTGAAGTTAGCGTTTTTAAATTTTTTGATTACAGTGTGCTGCATGTTCTTTACAGATTGAGGAGCAAGTAAAGCCCATTGAAAGATCATCTGAAAAAGGTTCTGCTAAGACCCATTTATATCTATCTATTTTTTCAAAAAGAGATGTTATCCTCCATTTTTCTGCTGTTCAGTATTACTTAATTAAAACAGTCCGACTAAATAGTCGGTTTATTTACTTACTGTCATAGAACGATGTATTATTATTGGTGGAGTTTGTCACGCTATGCCATTGCTTTTAATTTAGAAGAAGGACAACAGCTCCAGAAAGGTCCTCAACTCCTAAGAACTGATGGCCCACAAGAACAAGTCGAGGTGGATAAATCAGAAAAATCCGGTAAATTAAGGCCTAAAACCCTACCCTCAAATCCAGTTGTGATGCAATTATTCTGGACTTTTAGTTTACACAAAAAATAAGTGTAGGATCTACTTGTTGGCACACTTTGAATATCACTGGGCATTTGGAGGAGACCCGTGTTGCTGAGCACTAATGAAAGAACATCGTTTACTTTACAAGCAGAACTTTTATTTCCGGCGCTCTGACCTGTCTGCTAAAATATCAATTTTTTAAAAGCTTTGAGATGCAGGGGATCACCTTTGTATCGTTTTTGGGTGGAATAAGCGATAAACTCTGTGCTTAGCATAAGTCTACTTCAATATCTGAAACTTGTATTAGCCGACAAAAATCTTTAAAATTGCCTCAAAGTAAGGCTTTGCCTAACTATCGCAATTAAATATTTATCAAAATAATATTTCTTTTATGTAATCCAAGCAATTTTGTTTGTAGGCACATCTCCAAATATATCGATTTCTGCCAGTAAAGCACATATGTGCATGTTTTGCGAGCAGAAATTTCAAAAGTTAAGTCGACATCAGAGAAGGCGCCACAAAGAAGAGCCGTCAGTTG
This sequence comes from Montipora capricornis, assembly GCF_036669925.1. Classification (NCBI taxonomy): domain Eukaryota; kingdom Metazoa; phylum Cnidaria; class Anthozoa; order Scleractinia; family Acroporidae; genus Montipora; species Montipora capricornis. The sequence continues at coordinate 19,202,787 of NC_090895.1, read as the reverse complement.
CGGCTGCCATGAAACTGAAGGAAGGCTCAGATGAGCAAATTTTGGCTTTTGAGAAGATCCGTCTGCTGGGGGATTACCACCACAATTGCAACGTGCTGGCACTTGGAGAGGGTGAATTGATTGTGGTGCGAAACCCCAGCAAACTAAAATCAGACTCAAAATTTTTGCCATGTCCACATTGCCTGGGTTTCTTCAAAGGAGACGAGCTTTGGCGGCATTGCCTAATCTGCCCGCACAAAACCACCACTGACGAAAAAAAATGGAAAAAGGTGCAGGTTGAGGCAAAGCTTCTCTTGCCCACGTGCTCATTCTCAACTGCAGACGTAGACGCACAGCTCTACAAAAATGTTATTTCGTCCATGAGAAACGACAGCATCTCCTCCATAGCTCGCCGGGACCAATTGATAACGAACTTCGGGGCAGCCATTTTTGAAAAAGTTGGCATTAAAAATGCCAACTATGTTTCCCAGAGGATGCGACAGCTGGCGCGTCTTCTCCAGACGCTCCGTCTTCAAAATAAAAGGAATGATGCGACCTTAGAAGAGTTTATCGACACGTCAATGTTTGATACTCTGGTGGATGCAGTTAAGGAACTGTGTAGATTTGACGAAGAGTCACGACTGGAGATCGGCATCCCGTCACTGGCGTTAAAGCTGGGCCATAGCCTCAAGAAGTGCGCTCAAGTCCTCAAGAGTTCCGCCCTGCGGAAAAAAGATGAAGACAAAATAAAGAGGGCAAAACGTTTCCTTGACCTCTATGAAGCTGACTGGACCTCTAAAATCAGCTCAAGATCCCTGGCTTCATTGGGATCAAGGAAACAGAACAAAATAGAGTACCTGCCCCTGGCGGAAGACTTGTCCTTGTTAAGGAAGCACCTCGATTTAAAAATTGCGGCTTTGTCAAAGGTTTTGACAGAAACTAAGAAAGTTGAAAGCTGGAATAAATTGGCCAAGGCTACGCTGGCCAAAATCATAATCTTCAACAAACGAAGGTCCGGTGAGACAGCCACACTTGAAATTGAGCAGTTCCAACGTCGGCCGGACTGGTCCAAGTGTAGCAGTTCCTTAAAGGAGTCCTTGACACCCTTAGAAAGGCGCCTGTGTGAAAGGTAACATTACTTCAAATGTAACTGTAATAGAAACAATATTTCGATTGTAATCTAGTATCAGTTAGACCCAAAGAACACAAAAACTGAATAAACCTCGCAACAAAACGATTGACATGTTTTGATTATCATTAGAACACGACTTGATTTTCTTTAGTCTCGACCTTAAATGCTCTAAGGTCACGTCATCAGCACGTTTACAAACTCAATCAAGTTCTTTGATGTCCTCGAAAATTTTTGAGGTAACAACTATTAAGCTACTAAAATAGAAAACGCTACTGAGAGAGAAAGGAAAGCATCAAGAAGATGCCGCGTAACAAACTCTTGGCATGAGAAATACCAAGGAAGTAGCGAGCCTCTCTATGGGTACCCACGGTCTTCGTTTTCTTCCCGATTTTTTTGCAAATATTCGTTTTCTTTTAAAGAAGTTCTTCGTTTTTCGGCTTGAAATGGTTTAAACGTTTATTTAGTGTTATTCATAGTTGATATATAAGTATTTCACTTCAATAGCAAAAAAGCATAACTCCCTCCATATGATTAAATATTTGGTATAAAACACAAACTCGTTGATCGTTTTCATTGTTTGATATTTGTGGGCCGTCAAGACAGCGAGTTACAGACATGACAGACCTGGTCACTGCCTTCAAACCCTGACAACCCTTGAAGACATTCTAGAGCAAATTTATCACTTAATATTCTATTATCATTTGTTATCATTTTGTCGACTTGGGTCTTGAATGGAACTAAAAATCGTAAGTCGATGATTTCTCCCCATTAAAACGGTAAAAACAACAAAGTTGACCACGAGTGTTGGTCAGTGATATGCTTACCTTAGCGTTTAAGCGTTTCTCAAGAGCTTGCAAGCTTCCCTGCTCACATAACGTCGTTCGACACCACCACGGCTTCACAGAAGGCGTTTCGGTATATAGAGAATACTTGACTTCTAAGTTGAAATCTGTCATGAATAAACTGTGACCTCAATTGTATTCTGCAGACCGCGAGGTTAAAGATCAGCGACACAACCAACATGAGGTCACATGATACGAATGAAATCGAATCCATTGGTTAGTAGGTTCTCATTGACGTCATTAATTTCATTACTGATTACATTATCAGCGGACTATTTTTGTCGTTTTTAGCCTTGTAATCCCTTGTAATGGCATCATGTGGTTTCGCGGCAGCGACTGTAAACCATTGTTGACACCGTTGTCAAAATCGCAGTGAAATGTGGTCAAACGCCAAAATTCAGAAATAACAGATATTTTCTGTAGTGTTTACGAGTTTTGACAATTTTTATATCTGACGGTTCAATTTGATCGCGCAAATTTTGGTCAATTTTCAGATCTTCGCTTCAATCTTGAGATCTTCGTTTTTTTCCAGACGTAGAGGGTTCTATTTTCACAGAGGTCAAATGAATTTTGTTTCTTCCCCTCTTGTCTTGTGCCAGTATATGTGGTTCATCATATTGAAGTTTTCAACCTGCTTTACAAATACCGAGATTGTGTTTAGAAGTCTCTTGCTTACTTTGTTTTGGTCTATATTAAATCCTCAGGCTAGATCTGATTGAAATCTCGGGGAAAAGGAGCAGAAAAGTTCCCATCCTCCTTACCCCCGAGACAAAGACCGCAGTGGGACTTCTAATCGAGAAACGACCGGACAGTATCCCTAAAGAAAACAAGTTTGTTTTTGCCCGAGCTAGCAAGGGGTCCTTGGGCCATCTCCGTGGATGGGACTGTGTCTCAGATAGCGTAAAAGAGATTCAAGCTACTTTAAAGAAGCCCAAAGAAATCACCAGCACAAAACTGCGCAAATATATAGCGACAGTCTCCCAGGCAGCCGCTTTAACGGAAGTGGACGTCGATTGGTTGGCGCGCCACCTCGGGCACGACGTTAGGGTGCACAGGGAATTTTACCGGCTCCACGAGTCCACTACAGAGTTGGCAAAAGTCAGCAAACTGCTGATGGCAGTCGACTCCGGCAACATCAGGGGTGTCGTGGGTAAAAGCCTCGCAGAGATGACCGTCGAAGGTACTTCATAATGAAAATTTATGATAACTTGGAAACGATTATCTAACTCACGAACAATGTTTCGAGGAATGCTTGGGATAGGGGTCCTGAAGTCTTTTTCTTTCCACCAACTTTTTCAAACTTCAGCCCCTTGCCTGGCTACCTGGCCTCAGTTCTTCAAAAGGTGGATAACGCTATCCACCCGATATCCAGCATAATTCATGGCGGAATCAATTGCGCTATCCAATGGATAGTGCACTATCCATTGGATAGCGCAATTGGATCAACATGTGGATAACGCTATCAACAGGATGAATTATCCACCTTTTGAACAACTGGGGCCTGGTGAATTTCGTAATATAGATGGTACCTTGAGAATGACAGTTCCCCAGCTTGTGTGAAACTTGCTAACGTGCAATACCGAGGTACAAATTACAATTTGCCTAGTACTAAATTGAAATTGTTATAACAAAGTATAGGGTATTAATATTTGTTATTCACTTGGCAGATATTCCCGATATAACAAATGACAGTGCATCAGAAGGTGAGTCAGTAAGGGACATGAAGACACTAATTTTTAAGTAAGGTAAACTTAGGAAGAGTTAAAGTGAATTATTTAAAGCTGGATTGAGAAGATTTTGCTTTGACATTGGGAGTATTTTCAGAGAGTTCACTTACTGATAAATACTAGTTATTCATGATTGCATTCGTTCTTTCAGAATCCTCCTCGGAAGAAGAGAACAACGGGAACGAGGATACCATAGAAAGTCAATGTAAGTCATGACTACCCATATTATTAGACGTTGACATGATCAGATGAGGAACGGTTGAATAATGAACATGAAAACAATTTTATCAAACTCGATCATATCTGTCAAAGGTAAATTTCTTTTCAAAAACAGATGTTTCATATGGTACCATCACATTGCTGTTACGTGATACAACTTTGTAGTGCCAAACCTTCTAATAAGAACGTTACTTGAAAGCTTTGAAACTGGATTGACCCACTTTAAGCAAGTTTTAAAGTACTTATTGCGCAACGGGTAAAGTTGATAAGAATTCATGGATTAAAACCTTATGTATTCCAGGTCATCCTCGAAGTTCAGATGAGACAGATGTGGATGATGCCACATTGCGTATGCCAAAAAGAACCAAAAGTAAGTCAGGCTACTGACAAAAGATTACACAATAACTGCTCATAAATATTTCGCATATGGTGGAAATCAAACACTTTGCTGAGCAAATTAATATGTAATGCAAACAACAGTCCTGCATGACCTTTAGACAAAATATGTATTTTTCAATTGCTGGCAAAATAATGGCAAGGCGAATATAGCCCCATGTCCTGGACATCTTGACCATTTACATTACAGGTCCACGGGTAAGCTCAAATGGAAAGAGAGCTCTAGAGCAGACGCCGACTTCCCACATAAGTAAGTTAATAAAAACTACAGTTAAATCTGGCCGGCACATTAGCTAAAAACAAAAACACGATAAAATCTTCGAGGTTTGATAAATTTTATTGGAAATTAAGCTTGATAATCGAAATCATGCAATTAAGAAGTTTACCCATAAAACTAAAGCAAATAATTGCTAACAGAGACCCAAACTCTCCCTTAATCATATGGTCCTTACGGCCCCGCGCGCGCTTTCATTGCGCAACTATTGGGAAAATCCCTGTATGAGGGCTGTACGCATTAGCGCGAGCAGGGGCCCGGTTCTGGAAAGTCTGAAACTTTACGTGCCATTTACGGGAGTCACAATTCCCTCTTTATCTCAAGAACGGAGAGGATTTGAGTCGTCAAACTTTTCAGTCAGTTTGCATTTTGTTATCTTGAAAACATGTTAAAAGATCGGCTTTCCTCAACAAGCGGTTGGCAGGTTCACAAATGGCTTTTCGGGACTTTCGAGAAACGGGCCCCAGGGCCGGAAAAAGCCGTCCCTGCTAGGAGCACGTACTGCTCCGTGCGGTGCAATTTTAGGGGATTTCGTCGCTTTTAAACATCCAAGTAATTTACAGCCAGAAAAGCAAGTGCAAACAGTATATTCGATAAACTTTCTGGGCAGATTTTTGTTTTTTTATTTTGTCCTAACTTCATCTTCTGAGTGCTCTTAAATAGTGTAAAGAGCCCATATGATAAAATGCTTATTGACTGAGTTTAGGTCTGGCCGGACAGGAAAATATTTGGCCCTCGGTCATGGCGCACGGATCTCGCTGCGCTCGGTCCATACGCCAAGACCTCGCGCCAAATATTTTCTCTTCCTGCCCGACCTCTACTCAGTCAATAAGTACATAGTCTTAGACTTATTATGACGAAATATATTATGGCTCTTTTAATAACTTGACATGCGTACTTTAGGTCCTGATTTCTCCAAAGGTAAAAAGAAAGTCTCAGCAAATGCTACAGAACCGAGGAGTAAGAAAAGTAAGCTAAGTAAAGATTGTGTGGAAAAAAGGGCAAAAATTCTTAGTTCATACACTTACATTACACCCCGAATGCTTTTGAGTGAATGAAGAGACATTTCTCCTATTATACCACGACATGAAGACACTAATTTAAGTAAGGTAAACTTAGGAAGAGTTAAAGTGAATTGTGGAGCTGGGTCTAATGATCTGGTGAGGGAAAGATTTTGTTCAGTGGAGCAACTTTACGGTAGTAATACATAAGAATTAGAACTTTATTTAAAGCTGGATTGAGAAGATTTTGCTTTGACATTGGGAGTATTTTCAGAGAGTTCACTTACTGATAAATACTAGTTATTCATGATTGCATTCGTTCTTTCAGAATCCTCCTCGGAAAAAGAGGACAACGGGAACGAGGATACCATAGAAAGTCAATGTAAGTCATGACTACCCATATTATTAGACGTTGATATGATCAGATGAGGAACGGTTGAATAATGAACATGAAAACAATTTTATCAAACTCGATCATATCTGTCAAAGGTAAATTTCTTTTCAAAAACCGAATAAAGTCCATAAAAGGGTAAGATTCTTTGTTTCTAAGATCATACAACATTTTTAACTGAATCATAAGTCTCAGCCAGGCAATGTCGCAGTCCATATCGAGTGGGTGTGTGGAGGCGTTAATTAGACTAAAGTGCCGAAGTGAATACGCACTCATTCTGTCATAATTGACTATGTGAGATAACAATTTAAAGGTGTTCTTACCAGATTTTCCTGCAGAGGATAATGGTAAGAAAAGAAATTAAGTCACGGTGCTACAAAACATGTTATGATTGGTGAAAAAGTCATCATGGTTTATTTTATTAGTATACTATTCACGGAAAAATTATTTAAACCTCATGGTGGCTCTAAACAGTTCAGCACTCTCTTTAGAAGGTTTGCCACTACAGTGATGTATCATGTAACAGCAATGTTATGGTGCCATATGAAACACCGATTATTCCTGAACAAGACACGGTCATGATTGTGTCGTAATAAGTTACCTTGGCAACAGGGAACCTCAGCAAAAACACCATATATATTGGCTTTATTTACTCATATCTCAAAACCAAACTCGGTGACCCCCATTTTTTGTTGCCGGAAAGTGATCAGAAGGCCAAGATGAAATTATCTGCGAAGTTAAGAAAAATTTTGTACCGCAGAATAAGAATCCGTGGCTCTGAATCCGCTGTCCAGAATTTTTAAACTTTGCAGAAGGTTTTGTCTTGGCCTTCTGATCACTTTCCAGTAATAAAAAATGGGGTTCACACAGTTTTTTTTTGAGATATGACCAATTAAAGCCAAAATATTGGGTGTATTTGCTGGGCTTTCCCGTTGCCAAGGTAACTAAATACATGACAATAATGACCTCATCTTGCTTTCCCGTTGCCAAGGTAACTAAATACATCACAATAATGACCTCATCTTATAATCGATGTGTCATATGGTACCATCACATTGCTGTTACGTGATACAATGTTGTAGTGCCAAACCTTCTAATTAGAACGTTACTTGAAAGCTTTGAAACTGGCTTGACCCACTTTAAGCAAGTTTTAGAGTATTTATTGCGCAACGGGTACAAATTGATAAGAATTCATGGAGCAAAACCTTGTGTATTCGAGGTCGTCCGCGAAGTTCAGATGAGGATGATGCCACATTGCGTATGCCAAAAAGAACCAAAAGTAAGTCAAGCTACTGACAAAAGATTACACAATAACTGCTCATAAATAGTTCGCATATGGTGGAAATCAAACACTTTGCTGAGCAAATTAATATGTAATGCAAACAACAGTCCTGCATGACCTTCAGACAAAATATGTATTTTTCAATTGCTGGCAAAATAATGGCAAGGTGAATATAGCCCCATGTCCTAGACATCTTGACCATTTACATTACAGGTCCACGGGTAAGCTCAAATGGAAAGAGAGCTCTAGAGCAGACGCCGACTTCCCACATAAGTAAGTTAATAAAAACTACAGTTAAATCTGGCCGCCACATTAGCCAAAAACAAAAACATGATGAAATCTTCGAGGTTTGATAAATTTTATTGGAAATTAAGCTTGATAATCGAAATCATGCAATTAAGAAGTTTACCCATAAAACTAAAGCAAATAATTGCTAACAGAGACCCAAACCCTCTCTGTCTTAGACTTATTATGACGAAATATATTATGGCTCTTTTAATAACTTGACATGCGTATTTTAGGTCCTGATTCCTCCAAAGGTAAAAAGAAAGTCTCAACAAGTGCTACAGAACCGAGGAGTAAGAAAAGTAAGCTTAGTAAAGATTGTGTGGAAAAAAGGCAAAAATCCTTAGTTTATACGCTTACATTACACCCCGATTGCTTTTGAGTGAATAAAGAGACATTTCTCCTATTATGTGAATACTAGGGCATATAAGACAGACATCTCCCGTGTTAAAAACGTCACCAAAGAAGAATACGTATAGCCAACCACACAACGGAGTCACTACTAAATTTCTTTCAGATTTTCAACACGACCTCACAAAATGGAAATACCCTATGGACCCAAAACAGAACTGTTATGTTTATAACAAAACTTATGGGTAACGAACCACTTTTAGACAGTCCTGACCACTCGAGTAAACGGCCTTTTAGACCAAAAGAAAGTGATATAAACTAGTTTTGGCGAATCAATTGACTTAAACGTCGTTGTAGTTACTGTACAGGCATTGACAAGATCATGTTTTCATCAATCAGTCAACCTCCGTTTCGGTTTTCAGGCGAAAAAAGACCTTGGACCCTCGTAGAAAAGAAGGCCGTGCTTAGTCAACTGGGGAGGTACGTGACTTCAGGAGTGGTACCTGGGAAAAACGCTTGTGAAGAATGCATCCGTAAAAGTCAAGGAGCGCTTAGCAAACGTCGATGGACAGCGATAAAATTTTTTGTAAAAAATGAGATCCGCAGGAGGAAACGAATGATTGAAAAAAAAGACTCTTGATACTGCGTTGACGTTTCATGTGAACAGACCAACGGCATTAAAATATGTATACATTTAAAATTCAAACAAATTGGGAACTATTTAAATTCTAACTGCTACAGATTTTGTCCTCGGTTGTAGGTAATCCCCATGGACAATTGTTAAAAAAATTAGTGGTAAAAAGCTAATGATCCTCGCTTGGTTGAAAGCAGAGCAGGTTTCATGAGAGATCTACAAGTTAAACAATGTCTGCTCACATAGGTCTTCAAAATATCTTGTCTTCAGAAAACCTTGAATGAGTGATAATACCGTTAACCATTGAAACGCGTAATGAAATTTCATTAACAGCGAAAATAAATTTTGTCTTTACTTTGACTAATCAGATCGGATTCCTTCGGGTTTTACCATACATTTTTATAACAGTATGGCTTCCTCAATTTCAAGGGTGAGGGTGCGTTCAGGAAGGGTATTACCTTGGAAGCTACGATTGGGTTGCTACGAAATTTTGCAAAAGGTGAATTATTAAAAAGACGGACAATCGAATACATTAACACTGTTAATTATAAGATGCCGTCAATCATTCATATCTTTGACGCAAAGGCAGATACTTAGACGAAACAGTAAGCTATAAATTGAGAAGTTCTTCTTGTAAGCACCAGTCTCAGCACAGAAGGCCAGGGGCGGATCCAGGATTTTTCTTAGGAGGGAGTGACGTTTTTTTTTTTTTTTTGCAGAATACCAGTTGTATTAGAAGGCCGCAGGTCATCTCCCCCTAGATCTTCCCCTGAAGGCTGTATTTTTTTGCCAACAAACTGACTTTAAAAAGTGTTAGCTGAGCAGCCGTAATTGAAACAAAGAGCTAAAACAGCTAGCATGATTGTATATGTATAACTAGCTTCGTCGGTTCAAGGGGTCCATCAGCCTGTTTTCTGGTTTAAACGGTTACGCTATAGGTAGCATGGTATAGCTTGAGTGCTGCTTTTGTTATGGTGGTGTGTCAAATCTAGAACCAAAAGACTGTGTATGAAGATAGAGTTCTAACTAATGTATGTAAAATTACATTCGGCATATAGTGAGCATCAAATTTATAGCTGAAACTATGCCAGAAAATCAGAATTTTCTGCGCCGCTCAATTCTAGGTCAGTACTCTCTTAGTAAGAGCTTGATACGGAATAAGCTCCCACGTGGATTTAAGGATTTTAGAAATGTATTAGAACAGTGCTGGAATTGCTTAGTTAGAAGTGCGAAAACAGCACCCGTACCCTCCATGCATCTCAAGCGATACTAATGTAAATTGGTCAGTTTGCTCTCTTGTACTGCGCGCGAGTTGAAGAATTCGTGAAGGCGCCATCTTACTCATCTAAGGGGAAGCAACATTACTAACCGCCTTCATTCCCCTTTTAGAGCCTAAAAATATTGGTGTTCAAGTTTCTATTTCAGTTACTTTGCTTTGGTCAAAAATAAATTGTTCAACTATTACCGTTACACTAATTCATACTTGTTTGCATTTTTAACTTGGAAAAAGGCTCAAACGTTCTTAGTTTTAACCGTAACACTTACTGTTGATCATTTGAGAGATTAAGAATGACGTTTACGGCAAACGGCACAAATGGCCATGCGTCTATGTTTACCCTATATTTTTCATTTTCCGCTCTCTTTTCACAGTTTCTCAGTGAAGTTGAGTTCTGTCCTATCACCAACACCTTGCAGAATTATCGTGCACTATTTTCATCTGTGAACAAAGTTTTTAAAAAAAAAACATAAACGCGTATCTCACGTTTCCCATTTGTCGTAAACAAGATTCCAAATATCTTTAATTTGTAAATGCGGTTATTTCCTCGAATAAGCGCCAGATCCCCATGGCCAAAGTAGCAAATAAGCCTAACCCTCTCCACTTGTGTTACATTGTAGGACATTATAAGGAAAGCCTGTTTCCATTTTCACTTTTGTAACCTTGCCAACTCCAACTATACCTGCATTGTAATACAAAAACAGTTCCTAGACGACAGCTTAAGTGATTTTCGCATATTGCTATCTCCACGGGCTTGCGCTTGCACTCATTCGTTGTGTTTTTCCTCCTTTCGTTACATAAATTTAGCCAGAATAAGGTCTGTCCAGTTGTTGTAAGAAAAAACTTAAAGTTAGCCCGCGGCGCCTATTCGAGGATATGCAGTATGTACGTAACGCGAAAGGAACCCGTCTGTTATGGGAAAAACCATTAAGCTTTAGATTTCTTTGTGCTCATAACTTGCAATTGAAAATAGTTTTAAAAATATGTCTAATTCGAGACATACGTTACTTATGAAAAGGAAAAATGTTACAAGCACCAGTTTGATGGAAAAAAGGAAACGTTACAATAAACATTTGTTCAAACGTGGTTTATTGTATGTAGGCGTCAAATGTTTGCCATTAACAGCCCATCGAAAGGCCTTCGTAAGGAACTGAAAACTATCAAACCACACCACCCTTCGCACAGGTCTTGCATCGTCAAATTAACTACTTTGATTCCTTAATTAAATAATTGGGCAGGAAAGCCCTAACAAAAAAGTTACGTACACCTTGCCCTTAATTTCTTCCCTATTGAGCACGGTTTTCCACATACCAAACTCCCTGTTGGAAGGAAGGAAGAATTTAGCGTCAGTGCGACTTTATCCTGTCTTTTGCAAAGTTTGCTGACTCATTTTTTGCAATTGGGTGGTGATCTGAATGCAAAGGTGATCGAAACGTCGATTATAAACGGCCCGGTCCTAGTAAAACATGCCAATTTAAGCTAAATAGCACAACATGGTGGGTTCCATTTTTAAGCCACGTAGTTAGGGCGAAAAAGATAATGTAACCTAGGGCAAGTCTTGGTTTCACTGCTGTATGAAATCGGTCGGTCTTTGTAATGTAGGTGTGAAGCAAACCCTGAGAGGTTGGATTTTTTGGTCCTCGTAAACCAGTGTGTATATTCTACCAATGGTTTAATTTGGCGTTGTCCCCGAAATAAAGATAGATTTTGAAAGGTCATTGCCAAGTGTGCAATCAGACATGAGACTGTTCTGATAGCATGCTTATTTCGGTTGGTCCTCGTAACGTTGGTTCCCACCTTGGTCCGCGTAAACCACAGAAGGTAAGTATGTGCGTGTGTGTGTGTGTGTGTGTGTGTCTGTTTTGTATTTTTCATTTTTTGATGAATGACTAATAGTTGTAAAGCCATTTGTTGGGTACTGATTGAACCCTTTCAACCTCGTCGAACTCACCATCTAACTTCCTTTAGGGTTTATCAGGGAAGCCATGGCCTCACACGTCTTTTCCATGGGTTGTCTAATCCAGACCGCGCCCTGTTTTCTCAAATGACTCGCTTGCCGACATGCCGTAAACGTTCAAATTAAATACGAAAGCTGCAAGTCAAGAGGTGGTATTTCATGGAAATTAACGATGGCATTAATGCAAATAACATATTTTTTTTCCTCTTTGCCCCTGTTGACTGTTGCGCGACCGGCTCGTACCAAGAACACGGCACTACGTTGTCATGAAAAAGGATTCACTGTGCTCAATGCGATAACCTACTGCACACTAGCTCAGAACATAATGCTGATCATAAACATTATTCTGTACCCAAGTGTATTGGTGAGGAACAGACCACACTAGTTTGGTTGCTAATTTGCATAAGTGAATATGTAGACGACGAGTCTCCCTTGTCTTCTCTTGTTTATTCTTCACAAACAGGCCAATTTTCGTACATGCAAGATCTTGAAGGTTGAATGGCATTTAGGATGAAGTAATTGACTTATCTATATAAATATTTTCTCAAGAGAAGGATGTTTCTCAAACTTGCGATCAAAAAATAGTTGGAACGGCGGTTCCTTTTATGTCAAAATGGCGCCGACTAATTATGAAACTAACCAATCCTTTTACGGCGCACGCAAGCGAGTGCCCAAAAGTTTTATTCTATGATTTGTTAGCGTCGTATAAGTACTTTTCAGCTGTAGTAGTCTTAGCTCTAGATCACGTCCCACAACTGAGAAAATAGCTTTCAAACGCAGGTACCTGCCGCCTCAAAAAATTCTCGGCTCAAGATAAGGTATTTTGAAACATTCATAACTCAGTGATTATTTTGTAGAACTCAATCGTTGAACCTGTGATGTATTAAAGAAGAGTTACTCTTAAATATATATGTCCGATATTTACAGCTAGATCAAAGGTGTTACAGACGGCAAATTGTGGAGTTTCGAGGTCACCTCGGAAACAGTCCTCTAAAAAAAATGAAAAGCATGGACTTGATCAAAGTAAATGCGATATTTGTACATGGGATAAAGTAGTTGACAATCACTGAAAATATCAAGGAAATCGGTGAAGTGCGGAAATTTGCCTTACGTGTTCTTACGCGGACAGCCTCCGCGTTTCATGTAACTTAAAAGTTGCATGAAACGTGGTGTACTGCAACACCCATCAAGCAACTCGTTTCGGAACGTGAGAACTGTTGTTGCAACAAAATTTCGGACAAGCTGCAAGAAATGTGCCGATTGCAACTGCGCCTTAATAACTCACAGATCGGAATCTTAAACTCATTTTCGTTCTGTTCGAAACATGGGTCGAACTCGCAACCTCCCGCGTGACACGGCCCGATGCTCAACCAACTGACCCACCATTGCACGGTAGACGGATTTTTGTTTAAAGACAGAAATACGTTTTCCTGACTGAAGTAAAATCCCTTCGGGGTGTTCAATTTAATGTACTGGCAAGATTTGGTAACTTGACCTCAGTTCAATATTTACCGCTATAAAAGCTTAACAGTACTGAAACACAGCATTAATCGAACTAATGGAAAACATAAGAATTTCCTTGGAAATGTGTCAATTTTGCAAGAATTTTCAATTTATTTTCTCAATATAACCGAAGAAAGGCGTGGCGGATTCAGAGAAGTTTCTTTACTGCTGATGCACATCTCCCTGTTGGACCACAAGCTAAAACGGGATCAAGGTGAGTAAGAGGGGTTCAGATCGCATTACTCAACTTTTGTCATGCAATCCTTTTCTTTCCATGATTTGTTTTCCACGGGAGTCCAGATGTTCCAGTGGTAGTATTTTTTTCTTTTTCCCATAATGACACAAATGTACGCAAAACTTTCTTTTTGGAAGAAGAACTCGCAACGGTGTATCGCTTCCCCGAAGACAATCTGACAAGTTCTGATTATGCAGGGATAAAAGAACTTTTTTGTAAAGAATAAAATTTAACCAGAGTCTTCATTAAGATCGTATTAATGAATTTACCTGTTAACCTTAAAACAGCCCGGATATTATTCGTTAGGTTGAAAATTAGACAAAGGAAACATTAACAGTTGTATAAAGATAATTTTTTTTAAAAATATTTTCATTTTTTAAGAGCCAATGCCCAGAAACATCAAGAATCCGTCGACAGAATCCATTTTCATATATATATATATTTGTTTTTTACCTTAAATATTCCTGTCATAATTTTTATTTCAAAAATTATATTCAAAAGTTCCACTTCTGTTGCGTTTTGAAAAATCTCAAAAAGGTCGCTTATGTACCACAGAAACTGGGGAAGATGATGGATCTTCAGCAACCTCGTTCACAAGAATATAAACTTCTCCCGTACAAAAAAATTCTGTCATACTTATAACCATCTTTCGTCATCACTTCGTATTTTATGTCAACTTTACGTCCCGTCGAAGATATAAACCGCAAAGGATTCAAATTCAAAGTCAAATTTCGGACGAATCTACCGTAGCATATATTTTCCAGAACAAAAATAAACTATCATAGGAAGCTCGATCATTCGTTTTGAGTGTGTCAAAGTGTCAATCTTGGCCAGCTAAAAGCGACGTGTCAAGGATAATAGGGAGCTTACGAAATGGGGACGACGACGGCTACGAGGACTTCATTTAAAAATACAAGTTCGCGTTATTTGTATCACTACGAGACTATTTCATGTCGTTTCGCGTTAAAAATGTGTGGTAACTGTTGAGGAATTAAACTGGTATGAGTGGGCTGGAAGCGTAGAGAGAGAACTGAAAACTCATCGTCATGTGCTAACGTCCTCCACAGAACCTTGAATTTGGTCATTTCAAGTCGTCATTTAGGAGATGACGGCAA
>NC_090895.1:19115688-19180688 GCF_036669925.1 Montipora capricornis | reverse complement strand
TCACTGCCAGCAGCAGTGATCAGTTTTATTTCGTAGGAAGTTTATCATAACATAGATATGTATGTAGTTATCGCTGAAATCAGACTCAAAAAACTTCGTTATATTTTCTTTTTGTTAATCTCGCAAATGATAACCTGGGATGTTTACGAAATGAATAAGAATAAATCCTGATTGAGTCGTACCATCTATCTATTTGCTCAGTGTTGTTAGATATGCAATATTTCCCATAAATGCGTGATAGATTTTGCTAGGATAGGTCGTAAGTTGCTTTTCACATATTGACAGAACCATGTGTGTAGGCGGGTCGGGTTACAATTATAGTCAATGACACAGTTCTCCGCAACAGTACTCCGTATATTCCGAGGAAAATGTCGCTATGTTGCCGTCTTTGCACTATGGCATGTCTTAGATGTACCACATGTACGGGACATTTGGGATGGCTTTATAAGCTTAACCATCATCCTAGACATCAGCCCTGCACTGATGAGGCCCAAAAGGCCAGTACAGTACTGTATACAGTTAGTTATAGATAGATAGATAGATAGATAGGTAGATAGATTGATTGATTGATTTGCAGAGTTGGATTATTTGGTCGAAGATATTTATTGCCACTAAGAGTTTCATGCTCCTTGCGGAACAATCATCAGGCAACTGCCAAGAATGACGGATACAAAAGATGAAATGTCATCACTGAACAACAGTCTAAGCACCCATTTTAAATAGGTTAGCTTTGGATTATTGTTGTGATCGCCGATTACTTCATGTAAGCTAACCTTTTTCAAATGGGTGCTTACACTTAAATACTGTTGAAGAATGCTGTTTAAAATGGGTGCTAACACATAGATGCTGCTAACACATGGATCAACACTACTCATTCGAAATAGTACTTTTAGGGTACTCCATTTGGGTACTCCATAGGGTACTCCATGGAGGAGGGCTCGGCGCGTTTTGTCCTCTCCCGCATAAGTTTGTATCATAAGAACATAATCAGCAGATTTGATGCATTCTCCACTGATGCTTATATTACTGAAATAACACTAACTTCTTGAATGAATTTGCTGAAATAAACGTTTTTTCTAACTAAAACAAATAACTTTCAGTAAAAATATGTAGTTTTAGTCTGACTCAAGTTAACACTTCGACCGTTACAAATATTTTTAAAGTTAAAAAGGTAATTTTGGAAACAAAAAACTCATTTTAGTTTGGAACAGCGTTATTGAAGCAAAATGCCTTCGGGGTGTTCAATATAATTGAGTACTGAATGGAAATCATAAAAATCTCCTTGGAAATTTTTCAATTGCACAACCATTTTCAAATTATTTTGTTAATATGACACAACAAAGAAATACATAAAATTGGCGTGGTGGATGCTGAGAAGTCACTTTTTTTGCTGATACCCATCTAAGTGTTGGACCACAAGCTAAAAGAGGATCAAGGTAAGCAGGAAGCCTAGGGTTTCTAATGGCATCACTCAATTTTTCTCATGCAATCCATTTCCTTCCTTGAGAGACCACATGATCAAGTTGTAGTGTTTCGCTTTTCTTAATGGGACAAACGCACGCAGAACTTTCTTTTTGGGAGCAGAACTCACAACAATGTATCAAGTGCTCCGAAGACAACCTGAAAAGTTCTCATTATGCAGCGATATGTAACCAGATTCTTAAGAACCTCTCAATAGATTTACCTGTTAAAATTCGAAAACGAAATGTAAACAGTTGCTGTAGAAAGCCAAGAACTTTTTTTTTTCAGAAATTACATTTTTCAAGTGACTTGTTAAAAGGCTTAATTTAGTATTTTCCATCAATGCCGATGTTCATTTAACGTTTGCACTCTTACACGGGAAAAACAAGGGAAACGTTGATTTAGGATGAAAGACAGTAACGGAAGCGTGATAGTTGAAGTTCCCGTTATGTTTCGTCGCGCTGGATTGATTCAACGGCAAATTTCGAAGCCAAAAAACATGTATTTTGTTATAATTTGGTGTTATAAAGTAAATGTCAATGAAATTTCTCCCATGGGATAATTTGAATACTAAGGAGAAAAGGAATAAAGCATACATGGGAAGCATGAGGAATTCTCCTTCGTAAACACTGCCCCCATACCCCATGAAAGTCATAATGCTTTCTTAGGTGGCAGAAGAATATCACGAGGGGGGAAGAAAAATAACTGTGCCCATTGGAAGCAATATCCAGTATCGTCCTCAAATAATAACTCCAATTATAATATTACCAAGAATACTACGATGCACCGACCTGATTTCCGCGCAGAAATTCGTATCACACCGCTCCTAATTAATTCGGAATCCGAGCTTCAAGCAAACATGAGATGTTGACCATAAAGTCTTTGAATTCATAGCACAATTCTTTCCAAAATGTGATCAAAATAGCAATTTGACTAGCAGCTGAATGAAACCCACTTGAAGTTCAAGCAACCGAATTCAAATATCCTCGTTTGTTCCAAACAATTGCCATGTCACATTATCTTCAACATGTCAAATTCCTTGCAATTTCGGCCATCCAATTGCCTCAAACCATGTCCAGGAATAAGCAGAAGACCTGTGCTCCAAGAACAATGCTGCACAGCCAGCTTTGCCAGCCTTGCGTCTTCGCTGCGCTGAAATAAATCAAAGTAATGATGGCTGATCAGTTTGTCCGTACGTTTTGTAGTCACTAGTGATGTGGAAAGATAATTATAAAAAAGCCTCGGTAACAGACCAAATATGCTCTAAAGGTGAAATAGGGCTGTCCCTGCAGCAGTATTTCCCATGAGTGTTATATGAATTCGATCATGAGTTATTCAGGGTCTGGGAAACTTATCAAGTTAATTAAGGCAGCTACCATGTTATCTTCTCCATTGACAAAAAGGTATCTGATAAATGTTACTTACTGGCTGGGAGATCGTACAGCGCAAAACGTACTGGGCTAAGGACCGATCGGTTACCGTATTCCTTCATATTGGCAATTTCCTTTAAACTTGAATCTGTCGGTTAAAGTAACGATCCAAATGAGATATCTAATTTAAAAAAAGAAATTATTTATTTAATTATTGGCGGAGAAATGTGGGTTTTACGTTTTGGCTGGAAGTAAAAATTACCCGTGTGATTCAGAGTCTTAGCGCTGTTTCCTCAATGGAATCAATTATTTCAGTTGAAGTGGACACTTTAAAGAACTAAAACCCAAACGGAATTTGTCTGATTGCCCCCAAAATTTGGCATGGGCTACATTAACATATAAACAGCAAAAAGGTGCCTGCGAATTTCTTTTATTACAAGACATTTTTTTCTCTGAGAGAATTTTCTGTACGAACACTTCACATTTTTCTAAAATACTATTTCGAAAACGTTCTATAACTTTTCACTGTAGCTGAGTTGTCAAAACGCAGACACATTTTTTAGCGCTTTGGGTATAGAAACGAAGGAACAAAATAAAATTGCGAAAAAAAAGATTTGCTTTGACTTGTAGCTTTGAAAAGGCGATTCGGACGTTCGCATATACAGGTCGTGAAAAATGCGACAATACCTTTAATTTCAAAATTCTTGATATAGTTTGATAGCCAGCTCTACAAGCTTTCATTTGATATGGGGATGCGAGACACCCTTGAAGGTATACGGTAGCCTTAATAGATTTCTGGGAAAGAAATAAAAACATACACGTTGAAAAAAGAAAAGTTGTGACTAAATAAAGCAGATGTCTATATATATTGGCTCATGATCGCTTCCGATTGAGAGGTTTTGAACCTTGACTCCGCTTAGCTTTTTCTTCATTGTTGGGGGTGTGAAAACTTTCAGAATCGTTTATAAACGAACGGAAGGGTGTTGATAAAACCAAGCAAGTGGCTAATTTTAAACGTTGGACAAACGTGACCGTGCTCTCAAGTTAAAGTAAGACATTTCTATCGCTCAACAATCGTCATCTGTTGGGAATTAATATATTTACCGCCATAAACGCTTAACTGTAAACACAGCATTAATCGAACTAATGGCAATCATAAGAATCTCCTTGGAAATGTCACTGTGTCAATTTTGCAACACTTTTCAAATTATTTTGTCAATATAACCGAAGAAAGGCGTGGCGGATTCTGACCTGTTGGCTAAAAGCTATAAAGCTAAAAGGGTATCAAGGTAAGTAGGAGAGGTTCTGATCGCATTACTTAACTTTTCTCATGCAATCCTTTTCTTTCCATGAATTGTATTCCACGGGAGTCCAGATGTTCCAGTGGAAGTATTTTTCTCTTTCCCATAATCGGACAAATGTACGCAAAATTTTTTTTTTGGAAGAAGAACTCGCAACAGTGTATCGCTTCCCCGAAGACAATCTGAAAAGTTCTGTTTATGCAGGGATAAATGAATAAAATTTAACCAGATTCTTAATTAAATCATATTGATGGATTTACCTGTTAACTTTAAAACGGCCCGAATATTATCCTTTAGGTTGAAAACTAGACAAAGGAAACATTAACAGTTGTATAAAGATAAAATCTTTTAAGAATAGTTTCATTTTTTAAGAGCCACTGCCCAGAAATATCAAGAATCCGACGATAGAATTCATATGTATACTTTTTAACTTAAATATTCCTGTCATAACTTTTATTTCAAAAATTATATTTAAAAGTTCCGCTGTTCTTGCGTTTTGCAAAATCTCAAAAAGCTCGCTTAGGTACCACGGAAACTGAGGAAAATGATGGATATTGAGCAACCTCGTTCGCAAAAATATAAACTTTTCCCGTAATAAAAATTCTGTCATATTTATAATTATCTTTCGTCATCACTTCGTATTTTATGTCATCTTTACGTCCGGTCGAAGATTTAACCACAAAGGATTCCAATTCAAAGTGAAATTTCGGTCAAATAGAGGGTCCTGCATCTACGCTAGCATATATTTTCCAGAACAAAAATAAACTCTCATAGGAAGCTGGACCATTCGTTTTGAGTGTGACAAAGTGTCAACTTGGACCGCTAAAAGCGACGCGTCAAGGATATTGCACTGAGCATTTTTAATTAGCGTGGCGTTGGAACCGCGGCTATCACGCAAACTATTTCAGCCATAACTCAGGGGAAATTTATAGAGCAGTTGGTTAAAACTAAAGAAGAATTGTGCCATTTGTCATGCCTGAACGAAATTGTGGCTATAAAGTTGTTCCACCTCAGTCTGCTTCCTTTCACTTTACGACGAAAGGCTTAAATTCTGTCTACACTGGCATAATTAATATTTTCCTGAACAAAATTAGACTCGCATAGGAAGCTCAATCATATGTTTTGACTGTGTCAAAGTTGTGTCAATTTTGGCCCGCTAAAAGCGAAGCGTTAAGAATAAAAAAAATGCACTGAGTATTTTAGCGTTGCGTTAGAACCACGATTATCACGCCAATCACTTCAGCCATAACTTAGGAGAAACTTATGGAGCAGTCGGTGAAAACTTTAATGGAGAAGAATTGAGCAATTTTCTTTCCTGAACTAAATTGCGGCTAGAAAGTTGTTCCATCACTGCTTCCTTTCACTTTAAGAGAAAAGTCTTAGATTTAAGTTAATTGTAAGCGCTATCAAATTTTGACTCAACTACCCAATCAGACACAACTCAAGTAACAAAATCACAACACAACTGTATAGATACCTAGGCATGCATGTGGGATAGGAAGCGCCACAAGCCGATTTATTTTGTTTGCCATATGCATGGTATCTCCCCTCCCGCATAACAATATGTTAGCATATTTGATGGTACTGACCTACTAAAAAATTATTGCAGGAAAGGTAGACTGGGCTCTTCCAGGATACGAAAACCCAAAACCCTGAGGGAATGAGGGAACGTATTCTCCAAACCCTATGAAAGTGCCACTACCCTATGGAGCCTAAGGGGAAGAGATAACAAAGAGAGCACGGGAAGAAAGCTGAACCTCGACTGATTCAAATTCCTAACGGTTGACTACTCGTACAAGAAATTACCCATAATCCCCACCAGACAACCGGACCCAGTCGTCTGGTCCGTGCCGGCAAAATATCTATTTCTGCCAATTTTACAGTCTACAAATGTTAGAAATAGCATGTAGTTTCCAGTTGGCTGTCACATAGCAGGAATACTTTTACAAGTAATGGCTCTGCAGGCCGATATTAAACTGTTATTAAGATAAAAATGTCGCAGTTAGTCTCATTTTTATGGAATATTCACTGAAGTTTTGTCCATAACGAGTCTCGCTTGCTGGCCGGCACGTCCGAAACACATAATACCTGGTGGTTGCCTTGGAAGGTTTTCCGGCTAGCCTGGAAGTGATTATTTCAAAGGCCTCTGAAACAATTTTGCTCTGCGTGAGATTACTTTAAGTACGATGAAAAACGATGAAAGCAAAGGTTATTTACGGGTCTGGGAAACTTGTCAAGAGAGCTTGCACGTTGTTTTCTCGACAGGCATTGAGATACTGTCTGATAAATGTTATTTACTGGCTGGGAGGTCCTAACAGCGCAAAGTGATAAGTGCGGCGGCTACGAATAGCCTTTTCAAGACCCATACGGTACATGGAATCTAGATAACGTACGGAAAAATAGCACGAAGAAAATTTAGACATTTGTTATTTTATTTAATTTTTCAGTCCTTGCTAAACGATTGAGGTCATGAAGTTTCTGGTGGTCTTTGCTTTGTCGCTGTCACTTGGTAATGTTATATACCATTGAGGGCTCACTGAATTTATACATTATAGGGTCTTTAAATAGACAACCCTGCATTTGTGCTCATAAAGAGTAACAAGTGTCGGGAAGGAACTTTATTTAAGTGTCTAGTCTTCTTGCACTGGAGCACTAATATTAGGCCACTTTGGAAATACCATAATACTCTTTGTTTATCCGCCCAAATTTTGAATAGGCATTGTTTTTGTTTTCTCTTGGGACCATTGTAAGTCCCAAGAGAAACTGCTGAAAATGCTTATACAAAATTTGGGGGGACAAGCAAAGAGTATTATGGTATTTTTCGAAGTGGCCTATTGGTTTTTGAGGAGAGGGGAACACCGGAGTCCCGGAGAAAAACCCCTCAGTGCAGAGAAGGTAAGCAACAAACTCAACCCACATAAGACGCCGAGTCTGGGAATCGAACCTGAGCTGCATTGGTGGGAGGCAAGTGCTCTCACCACTGCGCCATTCCTACTCACTGATTTCGTCGCAGTTACGTCTAAGTATGGTTGGAATGTGAAATGATGATGGAGGGAGCCCACCGTAGCTGTGCTGTGTCAGTCGAGGATAAGACACCATAATTAGCTGGTATGGTGTCCTCCTGATAAGTTTCTGGTCGGATTTAGGACTGGAGTATTCAACTATGTTGCATCTTGAATTCATTATCCCCATTAGGTGTTTGTAACTTCGTCTCTTAGCTGCCGCTCTCTCAGGATTGTGATAGGTCCAGCTGCTTTCATTTAATCTACTTATTTTAATTCGATAGTTTTAACTTCACAATACTTCTTTCAATACTTAACAATATATATTTTTTATAATCCTCGTTAATTCGTCTTTCCTTTATTGTAGGTGTCATGAAAGGTAGGATTGTCACCTTTGTTACCATATCGTCTTAAATGCGGGTTAGCGCTGACTATTCCTGAGCAATGTCACCTGGAAGAGAATGTGCTAGGAACAATGATGCTTTGAAAATCACACCAAAGATATATCAGTTAAGTTAACTTTAAAAATTTAAAATAATTTCAATATTCAAGATTTCTATTTTTGCGGATTGGGGTTAATACTTTTGACAGTATAATTAAGGTATGACAGATGTCACCGTTAAGAAGCAAATAGTTTAGATTCTTAACGAGGCGAGTTCGAGGGATGGCGACACAAGGGACATTTTTTTTAGGGGAACATATAATTTAGGCCCTGTCTTACCACTAGCACTCGCTTTTTGTTCATTTTTGCTTGCTGCTTTTTTCACCGCAAACAAATTCATCTTGTGACAGTTCCCACCATTTGTTTAGTAACACCGGGTAACGCCTGTTAGATAATCAGCACATCAACTTTGTGGTAATTCCCAGGGGGGCACCCTCTATAAACACACAAAATTGTTGTCAGGATAGTTTGGGTAAGGACGCAGTAAATATAACGGAAGTAGTATTGGTCGGATGACTAGACAAACTTTATTCAAAAGGTCTAGACAGCAGCAACGATATAGATATTCGTATAAACATAACAACTTTCTTTAATTTTCCAGACATGTTCCGACGGTACAATCCGTCATCTTCAGTGTTACATATTATGAAATCGCCATTGAATTTAAAGCGCGAGCGATCTTACAAAGTTCGCTACATTGCGTTGTCAATATTGCGTACTAAAACAAAACAAAACAAGACAAAAATTTTGAAATGAGTGACGCTTAGTCTTTACAGGGAGAGAGTCAGGTTAATGTGTTTCACCTGCTAGTTGAGATCGGGCTTCTCTCATTTTATAAGCATGGATTCCTTAAGCTTCACTTGGTACTTAGGGGCTGCAGAGTCCAGGATCTCGAAGCAATCCGGTGTGCAGGATGCCCTACAATGAGTTCAGAGTTTTGTGGAAACTTGGAGTTTTTGTGAAGCTTTTGTGTTTCTCTCTCTCTCTCTCTCTCTCTCTCTCTATATATATATATATATATATATATATATATATATATATATATACATATCTAAAGAGAGAGAGAGAGAGAGAGAGAGAGAGAGAGAGAAGCGTATAAAAGATATATATAGAGAAGCGTTAAAAGGAAAGCCGATTCTCCATTGTGCAAAGTATTTATATATAATTTAACTTTAGATAGTTTGATTTAATTTGTTACTTTATTACTTTATTACTTTATTACTTTACTTTTACTTTACTTTATTACTTTATTTTGTTACTTTATTATGCACACATTTTGTTCTTATGTTTAGTATTTATGCACGATCCCATAAGCTGCATATCTTTAATTATCATCGCGCTAATATAAAGGCAGGCTATCTGTCTGTTCTTACGGCGCCATTGCATACAACACGTCCAACAAGTCGTGCCGTAGCCAGCACACATTCCCGCGTTACTTATCCAAAACTGTTTCATTTAAACATGGCGCTTATAAGTTCTTATACACCAAGAAGGCAAGAGTCATCCAATAGGCTTTCTTTACTCTTTCTTTCTCAAGCTCTCTACAACACGATCTGCTCTTATTTTCAGTCATGATGGGTGCCATGATTTTCACTCAAAGCTTATAATTACAACTACAGCAACCCATATCCTTCTCTTATATATTGTCTTTTTTTTTTTCCGATCAGGTTGGTTCCCAATGTCTATTGCTTCTCAGCCTTGCTAACATAGGCGTTCTTGGTTTTCTTGTTGTTTTCCTTTTACGATTCGGTGTAGACACGGGCGTTTCCAAACGAAATGCCGCCGTCTCGAATGAAACTGGTACATCCTCTTTTACAATAACAACAGAAATTTTAGATTGACTCGTAGGTGTTGATTTTGGTGTTGCTCAAACACGCATCGTTTCTGAGGGAGGTGTTCGTTTTGTCGGTGACACAGATCTGACACTGAACGGGATGGGGAATTTTAGTTTTCCTCAATCCAGTCGCAGGTGTATATTTTGGAGAAGCGGGAAGTTTTTAATTTTTTAGGCTTTCCCTAAAGATATCGTAGGAGGTTGAGCAGGACTTGTCTCAGTTGGAGCTGGCGACGCAGTGGTCGTCACCGTAGGTTTCACAGTTATTTATTAAAGAATTACGAAGTAAAAGTTGAACTACATAGGGGTTTATGTACATTGTCCGGGTTGTACAATATACTTTCCAGCTAAGATCTTTTGATTTTGTAAATTAGTCCTCCTTCTGTTGGGCGGAGCTTAGCACATGTAAAAAGACAGCCGACAATTATTGTTCTCGACAATTCGTTAAAGGATTAAACTGCATACAATAGTTTCCAGCATGGATCTTTTGATTTTGTAAACTGTTGTAAACTGTTCTGTCTTCCGTTACTGACAGGAGTTTACGTTTCTGTCCGTTATGACTGAACATTTAGCACTTTGAGCATGTTGAGTTTATTGTTCGCTGGTAATAGAGATGCTTCCTCGTATTCTAGTGCGCCAGCCAAGTCGTCTTTCTGCAGAATTTTACAAACAGAAAATCTTCTAAAAGTCTTCATCAAAAACGATTTCTTAAGACATGAGCAAGCGAATATTAGCGTCAAACAATTTGGTTTTATCAACGGAGTTGATAATGTTAATTGGCCACCTTACAGAGATTCTAAAAGCTGACGTTTCGAAAGTTACCCCTTCGTCAGAGCGAATCGGATTGGATTCGCTCTGACGAAGGGCTAACGCTAGAAACGTCAGCTTTTAGAATCTCTGTACAGTGGCCAATTTACATTATCAACTCCGTTGATAAAATCAAATTTTTGTATTATACTTCCCCACCGACGCAGCACAACAGTTTCTTTAGAAAGTACCCCCTTAATTAACGTTTAAAGCCGACGTTTCGGCGTCATCATGACACCAGTTTCAAGGCAAAGTGAGTAAGTAATGCGAAGATTTGATATCTATAGTCTCTACGAATTAGCATAATAACAAAGGATCACAAGTTCTTCAAGTGAATATTTTCGCGCGAATGAAGTCCGTTTGCACATTTAGGATGGTTCAAGTTTTCTTGTATAAAGCATCTCATTAATTAGGCAATCAAATTTGTTAGAACATTTAGTAAGCACGTGAAATTGTTCTGAAAGACAAGGTTGTCCACTCGAGTTATGTTCGCTTAAATAATGTTTACAAATTGACGAAAAAGATCTCTTGATAAAATATTCACTCAAAAATTTATAGGGGAGCTCCGCGCGCTCCGAAGGCGCACTCGCGCGGAGCACTATAGTTAAGAAAATATGGTAACCCATCGATGCGAGCAATTTTGGTTTTATTGCCATGACGTCATCGACGGTCCGTACGTTCGTACGTCCGTCCACCCCTCCATGTATGTCAATGTGACCAGTATCATGCTAGTTTACAGCATACATCTATAATATTGGACATCCATGATTTGATCAATTGACACCTGTCAAAACAAAGTATCCGCTGACCAACATCACGTGACCATACCGCGGGCTCAAGCTTATAGCTCACCGAGGTCAGCTGTTTTTTTTAAATTTCAAGGGAGACCACAGGCCTGGTTTCAGTTTTCGATTGGATTGCAGGCTCAACCCAGGTTAACTCACCTAGATATAAGCGAGCCTTCATTTTTCGTGCGCTTTAGGTAACTCGACGCGGCTACACGTCCATACTACGTCAACTATAGTTCTTACACAGTCAACGCCTTTCGTGTTCAGCTGGAAAACGGTTTGGAAAATGTTTTCTTTTTGCATTTTTCAATCCAGTTTGACATATCATGATAGTTGTGATCCACACTGGCGGCTAAGCATCGGAGTGATATAAACTTAAACCGGAGTGTTTAGTTATAATTTGCTTAGAGTTGCTTTTTTCTCCGTTTGCAATTTTTTGGTATATCTTTAGAAGCCCTGATAAGGTTACATGATGCCTGGATGACCTTTGACTAGAACAGAAACGAAAGGAGAGCGAAAGAGAATGACAACCACGAAACAGAATACCAGTAATAACTCATATATTTAGTGAAACAAGTTACTCCACAAATTCTTTCCTTTGGCACTGAACGAATTGTTATTTTCAAAAAGTGGCTTAATCGGTTTTTCCTTTGTTCAGGAATGAAAATCGAATTTTTATTGTCAACTGGAATTAAATAACAATTATCTCTACTCTTTTGGACATAAAGAAAAAGTGTTTTTGTCCGCTTTGCTCTAAAATGCGAGCGAACAATTGCTTTTTAATCCGTTTCCCAACTGGTTTTCTATGTGTCTTGACAGTGACAACAAAATTTTGCCCTTATGTTATGAACACGTAATCGCAATGAGTTCTTGTAAAATTAGGGGGAAATTTCACTAGCTTGTGTTTTCAAAAAATTGTGTAAAGCACCGAAACGTTATTTAAGTAATGGAGCGGATCTTATTTCAAGTTCGTCCTTTCTTGGTTGCATTGCCGTATTTTGCCAATTCTTGTTCCAAGCCAACCTGGCGTGTTTTAATGAATTACATCAAAATGTGAATGATCTCGTTTTTAGAGATAAAGTGGAATAAAGTACATCAGTAAAACTCTGTTTTGACCTTAAACTAACAAACGTTTTATTTCTTGTTTTCTTTTAAATCTCATGCGCTTCAAGAAAAATTCATTGCCAAACTGATGAATTCCAAAGTAAATTTCACTCGAAAAACCGATATCGTACTCATCGCTTTGTGATTCTTGCGATATCGGTTTTTAGCGTATAATGTACCGTGGAATTCACTTGTTAGGTGTAGCCTCCTCCAAAAGAGGTAATGGAAAGACAAAATATGATCCCACCAAAGGATCCTTGGCATAAGCTTTACCTGCCTTAGGTACCATTTGTTTTTGACCTGATTCATTTTATCTAATTTCTTGTCAAATTCCTGTTTTATTTTCCAGTTTTGAGCTTGGATTGCTACTTTTGTCAAGGTCCATTAGCGGATTGTTCTTCGTCTATGACAAGCCGTTCATGCCGGTTGCCAGACCTTGGTGGACCTCTGTCAACTGCAGTATGCGTCCATGGATATCGCACTGACATTGATCATCATGAAAAGGGTAATATCATGCTGCTTGTGTTTAATTTCACGCCACTGCCAATGAAACTTCCCTTTATAATTTACCAAAAAAATTTGTCTTCCTTGCTTTGCAATTTTGGAGAAAAAGAGCAGCTTTAAATCTGACAATTCTAAAAGGGGTGTTCGTATAAACAATTGCGTTAACATAAAAATCATCGCCTGAGGCAGGATTCGAACTTACGAGCTCTGTAACACCGATCAGATGCTCTACCCATTGAGCTACTGCAACTCACTGGAGAGCTACAAGCAGTTGCAAAAAGGTTGAGACACTGCATTGAAAATTCACTTCTTCTTCCTAAAACTCATCTTCCACTTCATTAAAAAAGTCTTAACGCCCCTCCTTCCCTTCCCCCCTTTAGCTTGGTGGGAGGGGTGGGGGTGGGGATGCGTTTACTTGGATGATACGCATTGTACGGTTTATAACAGTGAGTGTCTCAACTCTTTTTGCAATTGTTTGTAGGTCGTTTATCTAGGCTCTAGGTGCCTTGGACTCTGGTGTTTCAGTTGTCCTTTAGCCCGTTGCCAAGCAACTTGTATTCTATCCTTCTCACGGGCGCATCTTTTCGTGTATTTAATTTAATGTTTTTTTTTTTTAATACAACCACACTTTTGAGTTTAAGGAACATGTTTCGATGTTTCAAACATCATCTTCAGCCATAGTGAGTGTATTCTATTTTTAAATATATTAGTAACACTTGTGCTATCCAGAGCATTTAGTTTAATACGTTGAAGTTATAGACTGCTTACAAGCATTACACTATTACAAAAAGATTTCGGCCCGAGACTAATTTAGGATGAGGAAAACAAGGCTTAAATGGAAAACTTGATATTTTTGAAAAAAAAAAACAAAAAAAAAGAATTGTTGAAAACACGAGCTTGAACATGCCTCCTGTTTTCAGACCCGATAAAGCACGTGCTTCGAGTTAATTTTTTTTTTTCTTCTTTTAGTTGATTCAAAAGTATGTCCCGCAAGAGTCCGAAGAAAGGTTAAAATCGTGTGGAGATTATATATTAGCATACACGAAAAACGGGCTGGGCCTCATTAATATTCTCTATATAAAGAATTCTAATCAGGAGTTTTTTTATCGGGTTTAACACTCATGCACTTGACTTTTTATTGATGTTTTGAATTATTGATGATTTTTTGCAATAAAAGTAGTTTTAACTACTTAAAGTGAATTTAACGAGAGGAGTTGTTACAAAGGTGACTCAAGACGCTTGGAAAGTTGCTTTTTCCACTGACATGTCTTTTTTATGTGATATTTTATTTTCTATTGAATGGTAGTTTAATGATCTTTTTTTCTTTGTTGGTCAAATTACCTATCTATAATTTTTACTTCACTTAGGATGCCTTTCGAATGATGAATGCTTGTCATTGTCAACTCGCTGTCAAGATGGAACCTATAGTATCCCATGCGTAGCGCAGTGCTGCTCTGAGGACTTTTGCAACATTTGAAGTGTTCTTGAACTTCTAAAGGTATGTATCACAAAGAATATTGAATCATATATGACAAAAATAATTTTACTAGAAAATTTGTAAGGTTTTAGCTTTGGCCTTACAAGAGAAATTTGTCAAGTAATCGAACTTCTTAAATGACTTGAAAAATCTTGCATTTCTTTTAACTTTTTAACTTTGTTGATAATTTAACATTACAGTTGATTTGAATGGTTTGTCATGATTCGTTCGCGTGGAGTTTGGACTGCCTGTGTGTTAGGTCAAAACGTAGTGGAAAAGACTAACAAATGCAGAAATTACAGCATAAGTATTTCAATGATCCAGATCGGTAACCCGTAACGGGATATAGAATGACATGCTGTCCGCATCCGAACAAGAGGGTTGATTGTTCTCTTAGGGGTAAACAGATCGACAGTTTTTTTAATTATCCCGCCCAATTGTATGGTTAGTTTGACAAGCATGTTCAGGCCCAGGCAAATGGCTTTGAGAGGCTGTCTCCGTAGAAGCGGTCCGGCCGATCCGGTTTGAAGAATAGAGTTCGCTCATTTATTGTGCGTTCCAAGACTTTCATGCGCCTATACTAAAAAAACACAATCCACTTGATCGGATCTTTTAAATTATCTGAGTTTTGAGGGATTTTTGATTCATTTGCTCGAACGCTCTTGGCGCCCCATATCGAGGCCTCAATTTGACCCAACTTTGAAGATCAATTTATCACGAACTTACGAAGCCTGTACAAAACAAAAACAACGGCCAGTTACTTCATGCCTTTTTTTTACACAAAGATGACTTTCATTTACACTGAGACTGAATAAAGCTACCAGCGAGACTTAAAGGCAGCCCTGTCATACAGCCTGATCAAACACGCAAACACCCATCAACTTCAAACCCTATTTATGAGAAAGTAAGGCGGTCAAATTCAATCAAACCAACGCAGCTAGAAAATAAATACCATACATAATGTCATTTCGGAGAGAAACCTTGCGACCCGTCCTTGATGGAATAGTTATAGCTCTTCGAACTTGCCTAATTTCGGTGATCTCCACATTAGACTGGTTAACAGAGAGCGTTGCACCAACCTCGCACGCAGATAGACCTAAAACAACGCTAAATAAACGACAAATACTTTTAAACACATTACAGGTCAATTGAAGGGGAATGACCCTCTTTTAACGGCTTCACCTTGGCTTACGTGCCACAGATAAATGCTTCAGTGTTCGAATTTCGCTCCATGATTTTACAAAAAGAGGACGATTTCTGCTGCCCAAGCACTGGATCCCTGAAGGTGAGAAAAAAGTTTAGGTATCTAAGTTGCTTCTTGTCTGCCATTATCATTCTTACATCGAAGTTTTTTCCTCGACAAAACGAGAAGCGACTAGAGACAGCGCGTCACCCAAGCCAGAAGCAACGGAGCAAAACGTTCCAATGCACGCAAAGTTGGCATTTGTGGGTTTGTAGCACTGATATACACTTTTTAAGCCTACGCACTTTTTCAAGAATGGTTAGATTTTACAAAA
The DNA here is from genome assembly GCF_036669925.1 of Montipora capricornis. Taxonomy (NCBI): domain Eukaryota; kingdom Metazoa; phylum Cnidaria; class Anthozoa; order Scleractinia; family Acroporidae; genus Montipora; species Montipora capricornis. The sequence continues at coordinate 19,165,081 of NC_090895.1, read as the reverse complement.
TGTTTGTGTTTCTTCATTTTTTGTAAGTATGATGTAAGCCACCCGTCATGTAATTTTCATGAAAATTTGAGGGACAAGTCGTGGGTGACGCGCTGTCTCTAGTTACATGTGACAAAACGGTGAACACCAATGAAGATTGCCGCCATATTTACGTTTTGGACAACCACTGACCAAATTTAATCATAGCACCTGTGAGGTACTGAGGGAAGGAAGGTGTCAGTGAGGACTTTGATTGCAATAAAAGTTGTCATTGTTTAGACTTCCTCCTCGCTAAACCTGCAGACAATTGCAAAAAATCTCGTAAGTGACATACATACATACATGAACTTTATTTAAACTCGAATTTCAGAGTAGCCTGAAGGCTAATATCTTCGAGAACAAAAGAGAAAAGAGAAAATCTATATAATACACAAAAATCTACATACATACATACATACATAAAGCAAATCTATATACATGATTAAAAACCTATTTACGTACATGAAAAAATGTTAAATATACTGTTAAATCTAAAAGGAGATTGCTTCGAGGAGTTTTCTAAAACCAGGTAAAGTAGACTCTGATCTTACATTATCAGGTAGGGAGTTCCAGTTCTTAGACGCAAAGTAACGAAAGGAGTTGAGGCCATAAGTAGAAGTAACAGGTTTACATAGCGATAAAATATTCGTTTTTCTAAAAGAGTATTCAGACTGACGCAAAGGAAGCAATTTGCCAACTCTTATTACCTTACTTTACCTCACAAGTGCTATGATTGAATTTGGTCAGCGGTTGTCCCAACAGGTAAATATGGCGGCGATCTTAATTGATGTTCACCGTTTTGTCGAGGAAAAACTTCCATGTAAGAATGATACTGGCAGAGAAAAGGCAACTTAGATACCCAAACTTGATTTGCACCTTCAGGGATCCAGTGCTTGGGCAGCAGAGATCGTCCTTTTTTTTTGTAAAATCATGGAGCAAAATTTGAACGCTGAAACATTTATCTGTCGCAGGTAAGCCAAGCTGAAGCCGTTAAAAGAAAGTTTATTCCCCTTCATTTTGACCTGTAATGCATTTAAATGTATTTTTTGTTTATTTACGGTTGTTTTAGATCTATCTGCGTGCGAGGTTGGTGCAACACTCCCTGTTAACGAGTCTTTCAATGTGGAGCCAAAACTTGGAGATCCCCGGAATTAGACAAATTCAGAGAGCTATAAATATTCCGTCAAGGACGGACCCTAAGGTTTCTCTCCGTAATGACATTACGTATGGTACTTACGTTCTAGCTGCGTTGGTTTGATTCAAAAAGACCGTCTCACTTTTTCATAAATAGAGTTTGAAGTTGATCGGTGTTCGCGTGTCTGATTAGGCTGTATGATAAGGGTGCCTTTAGGTCTCACTGGTAGCATCATTCAATCTCAGTGTTAATGAAAGTCACCGTTGTATTCAAAGGGCATGAAGTAGCTGGCCATCGTTTTTGTTTTAGACAGGCTTCGTTAGTTCTTGATTAATTGATCTTCAAATTTGTGTGAAATGGAAGCCTCGATATAGGACGCCAGGAGAGTTCGATCGAATGAACCAAAAATCCCTCAGAACTTCAATACTTTAAAAGATCCGATCAAGCGGATTGTGGTTTTAGTATAAGCACATGGAAGTCTTGCAATACACTCGAAATGAGCGAAATCTATTTTCAAAGCGGATCGGCCGGACCGATTTTACAGAGACAGCCTCGTTCAATTTTGTTGAACATCATTAATTTCCAAACCGTTTGTTACCTTATTATACCCTAGCTGTGTTGAAACATGTTTAATCGAAGTTGTTGTAGAGTTTACCACCATATTTCAACATTGTTAGGTATGGTCATAAGCATTAATCGGCCTCTAAACGATGTATACTTGCCCTTATCCATAGAAACAGCCGTAGGATAAATACCAGGCCTCTGGTGAAGCTTTGAATCATTTGGCAAATGTTACTGATAATAAGATGAAACCGTTTGCCATCCGAGCGGGTCAACAGCGTTTTACACTTGAAAATGCAAACGAGTGTTTAAGCAAATGTTGAAGCCCTTTTGCCGGACTTTTGGCACAAGGCTCAGTTTGTATGACTGCCAACCTTAGTTGTAGTGTGAAACGATGAAGTGATATATGAAATGGATCATACATGAACTGCGGATATGAAATCAAGTGAAGCTATGATCCTTGCAGTTATGAACGCAATTTTTTGCAATTGCGTAAAGAAGCCTGAAAATTTCAGGACTTCAACGGGATTTGAACCCGTGACCTCTCGATACCGGTGCGACGCTCTAACCGACTGAGCTATGAAGCCACTGACGTTGGAAGCTGGTCGGGAATATTAATTGGAACCCATAAATGACCAGCTCCCAACGTCATTGGTTTCATAGCTCAGTTGTTTAGAGCGTCGCACCGGTATTGCGAGGTCACGTGTTCAAACCCCGTTGAAGTCCTGAATTTTTCAGGCTTCTTTAAGCTATCGCATAACTGCGAGGATCATAACTTGACTTGAAACCTAAATCTGTCTTCAATTGTGTCAGTCTCTCGTCTTCATTACTTTCATGACACACGTCCACTCACTTTTGCAAACTTCTTTCGGCTTTTGACGTTTTTGACTTATGTTTTTCATAATTTTTGACATCTGCCAGCTAAGGACAGTTGTTATGTATGCATTTCTTTTATTCTTTTCTTTTGTTTTTGTTTAATTTGACTTTATTTTTCAGATGAGCAAGATGAGAAACTGCTGTTCACAGAGTCAGCTGATGGAAATAATATCTGCAAGGGATTTATTGGATTTACTATGGATAAAATCGGTTTACATAAGGCTCGCATTTTTGTTGTCAAATTAATAAATTGGGAAGAAAAGGCATCTTTGTGTTTGCGTTTTGACATAAACAATTATTTGATGAATGTTACGAGCAACTGCTGAAAAGGTCAACAACCCTGGACAAAAGGACTTAGACTTCTCATATATTCAAATTTGAAAACAGGATTATACACGCCCCGTATCATCAAAAAATTTCACATCTGTGTGTAATGTTAGGGTTAGGGTTTACACTTTCTTTAGTATACTGATGAACATTTTTTTAGGTCGAGGCTGACCTTTACAGAGAGGCCTTTCCTTTCTGTTTTAGTCATAGGTCCTCCAGGCATAATGCAACCTTATCAGAGCTTCTAAATATATGCCAAAAATTGCAATACAGAGAAAAAAAGCAGCAGACAAACAAATTAAAGGCAAGTTTATACCCCTGCGATGCTTGACTTCAATAACTGCGTAGCCACCAGTGTGGACCACAGCTATCATGATATGTCAAACTGGATTGAAACCAGCAAACAATGCACAAAGGAAACTTTTCCCAAACCGTTTTTCCCTTAAACAAGAAAAGCGTTGACTGTGTGGAAACTATAGTTGACGTAGTATTGCCGTGTAGCCACGTCGAGGCACAAAAAGCGTGCGAAAAATGAAGCCTCGGGTTAACCTGGGTTGAGCTAACAATCCAATCGAAAACCAGTACCTGGTCAGCGATCAACTCAAAAAAAAGCTGATCTCGGTGAGCTCTAAACTTGAGCCCGCGATATGGTCACGTGATACCGGTCAGCGGGTACCTTGTTTTGACAGGTATCAATTGATCAAAACATGGATGTCCAATATCAGTGATGTATGTTGTAAACTAGCGTGATACACATTGTCACATTGGCATACGTGGACGGGTAAACGTACGTACGGACGGTTGATGACGTCATGGCTATAAAACCCACATTTCTCGCATCGATGGGTTACCATAATTTCTTAACTATGGTGCACCGCACCGGAGCTTGGCTATCAAGGTCACGGCAATGACTTCGTACAAGTGCAAGGAAGGGTTACGTTTTAGCAAAGGTTGTGAGTTCAATTCCCATCATGGTTAGAGCTTTCTCTATTCTTGTGTGGGTCCAATTCCATTAGTAGGGCTAACGCTCACATGGTCTATATGTCTATATAGATAGAGACCTAGCACTTCACATTACCCTCTAATAGTTAAGTCTGTTGAAGTATACCATTGTTAATAACATGGAGGGCAAATTATTTTCTTTGTGAAGAGAACAAAATTACTCGCTCACGATTGGTCGAGAGGCAAATATACCCGCACCTGATTGACTCAACGCATTGCTTCCACGTTTAGTTGGTTTCTTCATTTTCAATTTGTCTTTTACTATGTTAGCATTGCATTCGCTAAAAGGCCATAAAGGATCAAGAACTAGATACTCCGGAAGGTGAATTATTGATTAATAAGAGGAATAGCGCAAGAGCTTTTTCTCACGAAAAGCTTAAAACTCGATTTTTTTCTCTGTAATGGATATAAATAGCAATCATCTTTACTGATACTTGACTTGTTTGTCTGTTTGTTTGCTTTGCTTGCGAGCGAACGGGTGTTTTTACTCGACTTGTCCGATTGTTTTTCGATGTTAAGAATGTTAAGAAAATTTTGCCCCCTATGTTATTAACAAGTAATCGCAATTGTTTCTCCTAAAATTAAATATTAATATTACTTGACTGTGTTTTCACAAGTTGCTGCCCTAAATCTTGGCAACTTTGTTTGCTCCTTTGATGTTGCCGAGCTTCAAAACCAGTCCCCTCTATTAATTATGAGTATACGTGCTACACGGCCAACGTTTGCAAAAAACGTAACCCTTCCTTGTATTTCTGTCCTTGGAGGCATTTAGCATAAACTAAAGTTCCGTAATGCTAAGAAAACTTTTATATTTCTAGATGTAACGTGACATAATGAACATATTCATATGTCATCAAATACTCCGAGTTGGATTTCGATCTCTTTACAAAGTTCAAACGAATTAGTAAAGAGTAAAAGAAATTAAAAGAACAGCATTCTTGTGTTTCTTGGGTAAAAAAAAATAAAATCAATGTTCTTAAGTACTCTAAACTGTTGTTGTGTCCTCTAATTTGCCGAAGTGGAAGATATCTAATGCATTAGTTGTAGGATTTAAACTTCTTGTAATACCTCCGAGCGACAGTGCTGACTGGCCGCAAAAGTATAGTTCCTTGGTGTATTATCTGTCCTCTTTCACGTTACCAGAAAAAGCCAAAGACGGTAAGCAGCCCGTGAAAACTGACGTTATCTACTTTCTAAAATTTCGTAATACATCTCTTTTACCTTTCCCCTTCCCCCCCCCCCCCCCCATCTATAACTGATAGAGATTTTTAAGGAAAGAACTCTTAAAACGAGAGGCAGTAACTACCGTTTTAAATAGTGCTCGGTCGAAATATGGGGGCTTAGTGACTAGTCACGAAGCCTCTATATGTTGACCGCGCCCAATTTTCAATGGAGGCGCCTGCTTGCAGGCTGGACGGACAGTTATCAGTCTGAGGTCATGGGCCTTGCACGTTTTAATCCCTAGGCACGATAATGCAGGAGATGCTTCACCGCAAATATCCTTTAGTAAAGTTTCATTACCCTGAATTTGTATAGGTAGCTTAGCGTACTGGAATTCTCATAAACGTCAAAACATGGAAAATCGCAAGTCACGTTAAAATATGTTCCATCTGCTCTTCAAGGGGTCAATTCTAAGGAATTTAGTTGCTCCGCATTTATGGTGCCTTCCCACACGATAACGCCGTATAAAACTGTGTGAGGAGATGATAAGCCTAAAGTATAAATATAATATGGCTTCTTTATTAATTGAAATAAAAACAAATCCTTATCAAAAGGTTCAATTTGTTTACCAAACTTATTTTTGCAACTACAAGGTGATCTGACGAGAGATCTCTTCATCAAACTACGATAACGGCGACCGCGGCGAGAACATCATCTCAAAAGATAAATTTGCGTTATTGTAATGACTGTTTCAATCTCTGTAATATGACAAGGGTGAGATAGTTCTTCAAGAATGACATTGGTCGGAATGGCGCTTAACTAATTTAGGGGAGGAAATAAAAAAATATCTTCAAGTGCTGTCGTCCTTGACAAAACCTCAAATTTGGCTATTTCACGTTGCTGTTTTGCAGACGACGGCGAAGAAATGCATTGGAAAAAAGTGAAAAACTAAATATGCAAAATTTTGACATTCCTGTTGCCGTCGGCCGTGGTCGTTGCGCAAGAGACAGGTTTTGTTGACCTATTCGATCTGATCATCTCTACAATAGCGATTAAATTGAGCGGCCCAATGAAAGGTTTTTTTTTTTCATCAGTAGCATTGCCTCGCACTTTGCCGAGTGAGGAGTTAAGTTGTTCTCTAGGCACCAGTCTATTCCACTCAGCGAAGGCAATTTGTTTAGAGAGGTTGAAAGAATTAGGAAGTCGAAGAAGCAATGACGGTTACGTAAAGGACAACGCCCCAAAGCAAGGGGATTATTGGTTAAGAGAATGTAACATACCTTGCAACAGCAAGAAACGTTACGAGAAAGGTTGCAGAAACCGTTTCGGAAAGTAGAATTAGTTCTAGTTTCCGCAACGCTTCACGCAACGTTTCAACGAATATTTCAAGCATTACGTAATGCAACTTGTGCTGAAGTGGTTTATGGCATACTTTATCCTTATGTGATCATCGAAGGCTAGCCAGACAAGTTGTATTAAGGCTGAACACAAAATGCTCCAAAATTTTATTTTTCCTTTTTTTTTTCTAAAGAGGTTGCTCGAAATATTCCGGAAAGTTGCTCACAAGTTGCTTAAAAAAATCTGAAAGTTTCTCGGAAATTGCTCCGAAATTTGCCATATATTTACAGCAAAAAGAGGCCATAAAAGAACCATTTTTCAATGTTCCTGCCGGACTCCTGAGCTTTTTAACTTCAATAAAACAATTAATTTAACCCCTCAACTGTGTGCTCTGTGATTCTTCTGAGAGCATGTTTGGGCATGTTTAGAACATACCTTTATCACTTTGGCACCATGTTCATTATGCTATGCCTTTTTCAAGGGTCTCCTCTTCGGTTTACCGATCTTATTCTTAAGTGCTGTTGTCCGCCATATTTTTCACGCACTGCTGACCAGCTGAATAGCCTTAAAGTGCCCATAACCCCAAAATATTTTATTCGCTAAAATGAACCTTGCTACCTGTTCGAAACGTATTGCCGGCCATTTTTTCCTTTTTCGAACAAATCCTGCCATTTATAGGCTTCGAAAGTTGCGAAAATCCAAGCATCTTTTGTTCACGACCGAGTGAGAAGGGGAGTGGGTCTATTCCTGTTTTGACGTCACAAACTACTTTGCATGCATTTTTACAAATAGTTAATGACATGTAAATCAGTTTTTGACGTCAAAACGGGAATGGACTCACTCCCCTTCTGACTTGGTCGTGAACAAAAGATGCTTGGATTTTCGCAACTTTCGAAGCCTATAAAATGGCAGGATTTGTTAGAAAAATGAAAAAAAATGGCCGCATTGCGTTTCGAACGGGTGCAAAGATTCATTTTAGCGAAAAAAGTATTTTGGGGTTATGGGCACTTTAAATACTAACCAGTACTGTTTAAGACTAGGCAACGTGCACAAGAAGGTAGAACTGTACAGCATCTAACGATTTTTATGGCTGTTTCCTTTGGTTTTGTTGTCTTTAAATAAAAGACGTTGCTTGACAGAAAAAAAAAAGTTCCCCGAAATCGGGAAGGTTGCCCCAAAGTTGCCGAGCATCTTCAGGACAACCTAAGTTGCATGAAACGTGCAACTTGTTTCGCAATGTGAGAACTGTTGCCTCAATAAAATACGGGACAAGCTGCAAGAATAATTGCTGAGTGCACCAGCGTATTATTAGCCCTCATAACGGAGTCTTCGATAATTCATCTGAAGAACAACAAACGAAACCGATGATTTTCATGTAATTCAAAACCGTGTGTCTGGTGTTTTCTTTATTTTAGCTTTAGCCCTTCACGGACGAAATATTTGCCGCCGTTTTTCTTTTATATTGACCTATGTAGATGCTTGTCGTTTTTTGGGCATTCAATTTTCTCATGATCTATTAGTAAACATAGCCTGACGGCAAAGCAAATAATGGAAAGAAAATTCATGACAAAGGATTTGCTTGCCAAAACAAATTTCTCAGTTGCTTTAATTTCGTGGCTATGTTTTTGAAAGCGATTCGGAAATTGAGACATTTGTTAACAATTGCTTCAAATTTCAAGAAGCCTTTAAAGACATGTGGATCTTTCGGGTAAGGGTTAACTGTGTCATAAGTTCCCAAATAAAGAACCTGGTTGCATGGATCCCATTTCTATATATTTTAATCGATCATGCCACAGATTAATTTTTTTGAAGATCTATGATTGGTTCGACGTATATCTTGTCAAGATGAAGCAGTGAATTTTTTGTTTATTTAATGAAGGCTAATTTTGAATGAAAATCTGTTTCGATGTTAATTCTTAGATGAATGCAGCTGGCAAAAATTGCCTTCAAGACAACAACGAACTGCATCAGACATTTTATGGAAAACAAAGCCTTGAATCACACAAGCTATGAACGAGACAGCCTTCTTGATAACAGCAAAGTCTTCGGAATTCATAGTTCTTGTCCTACTGAGCTGTGTGTCAGCTATGATGGCTATTGTGGGCAACGCTGTTGTTTTAACAGCTATTTATCGCACGAAGGCCTTGCATACAATATCCAACTTTTTCATAGCTTCATTAGCAGCGGCCGATTTGGCGGTTGGGGTTGTCCTTAATCCTCTCTTAGCCTATAAGTCAATAGTATTTAGCTACCTCAATCCTGAGCGCCGTCTTGAGGGATCTGTCTTTAACACGGCTGAAGATTTTGCCTGGATTCAGGCTGTAGTTGCGACTACATTTGGTTTAACAGCCATCAGTGTCGATCGTTACATCGCGGTGAACTTTGGCTTAAGATATTCGGAATTATCTTCTCGCAAAAAGTGCTTGATCGCTACAATATCTGTGTGGGTAGTCTCTGTGATTTTTGCCAGTGTGCGTATTTTCACGAAAGAGCCACAGCATCTATCAATACTTTGGCTCGTCATGGCAGTTGTGACTTGCATAATACCAGGAATTGTCATAACGTTCTGTTACTGGAGTATTCTTAAAGCGGCTAGGATTCAGGTGAGAAAGATTGCCCGCCAAAACACTATCAGAAGAGCGGGAGAGGTATCAAGCGCTTGGAGAGACAACAATGCCCTGATCAGTCAAAGAAAGTCCGCTTTTACAGTAGCAATAGTGATTCTTCTTTTCATCTTTCTGTGGAGTCCAAGTCTTGTGACAGCGGCAATTCAGCTCAGAATATCTGGTTCAGAAAATCCAGAAGACAAGAGAACGTTTGTTATATTGGAGCGTAGAGTGTGGCTTTGGGTTTGCCTTGTGGCTTATTTTTCCTCAGCGATCAACCCCTGGGTATATTCTATAAGATCTACCCAGTTTAGAACCGCTTGCAAGATAATTTTTAAACGTCCCAATTTGCTACGATTCACAAAAGCCCACGTAGTCGATGAAATCGTGCAATTACCTTCAACTCATCGCTGATCGATGCCATAAAGTAGCTTGTAGTTGGGCTACATAATGATATTAATAATAATAAGAGAAAGAAGAGGAATTCATACACAACTGACGAAAACCAAAAGGAATCGTCGCTCGTAATATATACTCGCTAAAAAATAGTCAAGTTCAAATGATTGCTGATTTTTGCCAAGTTTTAACGAGGCATTTCAAATGAAACTGTTAAGTGAAAATGTCAAACATACTTTCAGTTGCAAATGTACCGAATGTAGAAAACTAAAGAACTTAGTCTCAGTCAAATGATTCGAACGTCAAACGTATTTGTTAAGACCTTTTTCCTAGCATTTGATATTTGTTTGGCTAAAACAACTTTCTGATCTTGATAATCTACCTTGGAGATTGACTCAACTTAAGAAATTTGTTTTCTTATTCCCTATTATCCGGATTCAAGCAAGCTCAGCTTCATCTAGAAAAGGCACCTAAAGATATTGTTCATGTCAGCGTAGAATTAGGGTAGGATTGGGCTATATGTAACAGTTAATCAAACCAGCAGGTAAGTTTTCTGGGGAAAATCCTAGTTTCCGAAAATGGTGTAAACGGACGGGAAAAAAAGAGAAGGTTTAAACTCGAAGGTTACCGGTAAACGTTCGGCCGGCCGACTTCACGGTATGCTTAGCCGTAAGAAAAATGCCTTGTATTATGGAAATATATTTTTCTATGTCTACAGCAAACTTTGCAGAAATTTGCATCGTGTTGGATTGAAAAAACAAAATAAAAACAAAAAAGTTAACCCAACAACTTCAAAACCATGCTAACTACTGCTTAGATTGTGCATGCTGAGGATATCTTACAGAGTTTGAACATAGCTAGTAGAGGGGAATGGTTATGAAGGCCGGCAAACTTCAAAGGTTTTAAACAATAGGCGCTCTTACAACTTGAAGGAACCTATCACGTGATCGCAAAGGTGCACAGCTGAAAACAAAATGGCGGAGGACTCGGAGGAAATGTTCGTGTGGGGAGACGATTTTGATGCTATTTTAGCGATTTTAGAGGAAGATGAAGCTAGTTCTCCCTTTGAAGTTTGCCGGCCTTCATGACCATTCCCCTCTACTAACTATGGTCTAAAGCTACTCAAATTTTCAATTAATTTTCTCATTTGCAACCAAACCCATGAGTGCCTTTCCCACAGTAGATCCTTACCATTTTTTTTTATTTGATGAAAGTTGTATCCGAAAAGGTGTCATATAGTTCCCAGTGAACCAAATCACCAAGTTTAATAACATCGTTTGAATTCAGCTTGTTCCCATGCAAACTTCGCTGACTTAGCTTTTGTCCAAGATTGTCCATCAAAAGGAGCCTATCATACACCTGCCATCACTCTTAGTCGTCTTCTGAAATCAAATTTCTTTTTAAAATTAAGTTGTTATTTATTTCAGCATGAGAAACAATTGTCTCTATATAAAATCTATAACATCTATGGGAAAAGCAGAGCATCATTTCAAACACACAGCTAATAATCTTGCGGCAATGCCGTGACAAATGAATCCGCTAAGTCAAAGATTATATGAAGTTTTATTTGGAAATGGAAAAGTCCTTCCTGTTTGTTTTTAAATCACAAGAACAAGGGTTATGATAAACTTTACCAGAGCTATATCGCGGCTAAGCTCAGTTTTGGTAAGTGACTCTCATTTGACCATTTTGAATTTTCAAAAAAAAAAAGAGTTTTTTATTCATATATTGAAAAATAAGGAACGGAATTACAAACAAGTAAGGCTTTTTTTTATACTGTCAGATATAGAGTAGGCAGGACAGCAGTAAAATAATAATAATAATAATAAAACCAGAAAAGAAAAAACAATAAATTTAACTAGATAAAATTATACGCAGGCAAAGTGCGAGCAATTTTCACTGAAGCTTTGTGCATGGCACGTACACAGCTGGCCCCACTTGTTCAAACGACGGATAGCGCTATCCACCGGATAAATCACTATCCAATGGATCACTCAATCGATTTTGCTAGTGTTTATCCGGTGGATAGCGCCATCCATCGTTTGAACAACTAGGGCCTGATGGTCAGCTGATCGATTCACAGCTTAATTTGGGTTTGCCATTGACAATTTTAAATACTTTATCTTTAAATACTACTTCCATTGGTACCAATGTCTTTTTTCTAATTATTTTAACTACCGGAAAATTCATCTGATTTTCTCGCAGATTTAAAAATTTGATGATTCACAGGTAAAAATATATATATATTTCAACAATGCTGACGAAGGATTGTATGAGATCACATATTAAAGACAGAGCAAGCACAAGGAAAAATGAAAATATATTTTATGAGGCGTGGAATATTACAAACTTTGATTCACCAAGAAAATGGATTTAAGCCCAAAAACGGAAATTACGAAGCATGTTCTACTGTAATTTTTTTTAAATATTCGTTGGGTCTTCTCTTGCAGGATTTATGCCGGGGGGGGGGGGGGGGGGGGGGGGCTTAAGGGCTTAATGGGAACGTGCGGCCAGCCAGGCAATGTTTTTCGGGATTTTGTCTTGAACAGGTTATAGAATTTATCATTTTTTGTCTTAATCAGGGTATCTATTTATCAATTTTTGTCTTAAACTGGGTTAAATGTCTTAAACAGGGTATCAAAAATCGAAATTCTGTCTTAAAATGGGTAGGAAAATCAGCAATATTTGTCTTAAACAGGGTCAGGGTATGAGTGGCCGCGCCGCACCTCCCCAACCAGCGATACATCGAGTACGCCCCCCCCCCCCCCCGGGGATTTATGTCTATGGTAGTTATTTAAGACGTTTAAGCTATAATTAAGGATAACAATTTGATAGCATGTATTGCATTTTAGTGTTTTCAGTGAAATAACAAAATGAATAAGTCGGAATACTTTGAGAACAGAGACGTTAGAATTAACAACGAGCGTCAGTTTCGGTTGCTTTGCTTCTGAAAGGAACAGGTGTTTTGATTCTTTGTGTCTTCAATAGACAAATAAAAAAGAATTATTAATACCTTTGACGCTATAATAACAATGGCAGGGGTGGAAGAAAATGTCAACTTTGCGTCAATTTTATTAAAAAGCAACGCCACCAAACGACACGGTGACATCAGCTGTGTATTTTGCATAGGTGATTTTACTCAAACTCTTAAGCTAATATTTTGTTTAAATATTACCATTGTTAAGGCCTCAGTCCAAACAATAAATGTTTTGCGGTAAAATGTGCTTAAACATGAGTTTTATGGTAAAACATGTTGATGTTTTACTGAGTTGTTAAACGGCATAACACATCCTAAAACATCTTTTTTTGAAATCAAAAAAGGCAAAGAATTGTGGTCCTCTTCTTTCTCCTTCTTGAAAGAAATGTACACGTGATACGAAACCGTATCCATGGATATAACAAATTAGTATGCTCAGTCTGCATGCGTGTGTCAAACGTGTTTGTCCAAACGTGCATAACATCGGTCACCAACTCACGAGAACAAAACACATGTTTTACAATGTTTTAACAACTGTTTGACAAAATCCAAATCGTCTCCGACACGTGAAAACATGTTAAAACGGCACAAAACAAGGTGGCCAAGTACAAAAAGAAAAGTTTTTCCTCCCAGCAATGTTTTAACATATTTAAAGGCCTGAACAAACACTCGCACCATTTCAACACAACATCTTGCAACATTGTTGGGCACAACATGTTGCATATGTTTGGCCACCCTGTTACGGTATGTTGCGACATGATGTTGGATCAAGTTTAAAACGGTCAAATTTTTCGTGCAACATTTTGGATGTTGCATGATGTTGTACTCGTTTGGCTCCATTCGCGCAACACTGTTGCACTAGGAAATGCCGCTAGGTCCAGTTGTTGCGCGTCAGAGGCCTGGGGCACAAAAAACATCTTCATGTTGCTTTGAAAATGTCGGAAATGTTGCGTGAATTTGGCAAGCTCGTTCAACACATGTCGCAACATCATGCAACAATGTTGCAAGATGTTGCGTTGAAATGTTGCAAGCGTTAGACCAGGTCTACCGTTTGGCCAGTCCTTCATTGCCATTTTTCGTGTTTGTCTTAAAGCGAGTTGAAATATGAATATTTGGCAAACCCCCTGAAAAAATTACATGGGACCAATCAGAGTTGTAAAAGGTACAGAATGAATGATATTTCACCAATTAGAACTTTCACTAGTCATCAGGGGCCGGTTGCTCGAAGCCTGGTTAGCGCTAATCGTTGGTTAAGAGGTATCAAAACCTATAGGTTTATATGGTATTTAACGCTGGTTGGCGCTAACCATGCTTCGAGCAACCCGAGCCAGATACATTGTTATTATAATCACTAAGAATGGTGTCGCAATAAGCCATCAAACACTTTGTTTTACTACAACAAACAAACGAGGCTTTGTGAGGAGATGGGCGACTTTCCTTGGCATTTTGTTTTTTTCTTTTCTATTTTTTTTCCTTTTTTGAAGTGATATCCATGAGAAAAGAAATATAAGTAATAGAAACCGACGTTTCGGTGCATCTTGCGCCATTATTAAAGTTACATAATTAATGATAAAAAGCGGTTCGTGAAGAGGCAAAATTGAAGCGAATTTGCATAATAAAAGTGCCAAGCTAATTACATGAATACTTCAGCACAAAGAGAATCACAATGTGCATTCAATGCTGGTTTAAGATCTTCTGGAACATCTGCGATAACAACCGCAGATATTCCTGCTTATCCATCACGACTATCACGTGCCAATTATTGAAACAAAGGTTTACGTTACAAACACAGGGCTACTCCTGCACTACCGTAGCCATGTGGACAGCCGCTACAAGCATGGTTTGCTCGTTACCATGCTTCATCGTGCGCAACGGCTATCGTGCATTTCTCAGAAGAGAGTAAACGCTTGAGTGGAGGTTTCCGTAAGAAGAGGTAGCCGAAACACATTATTGTTTCCGTCATCAACAGGTTTATCACCTCGAGAGTGGCAGTGGACCAGTCTAGACAGCATACCGATGACGCCATTTGGATAGTTATCCCCTATAAAGATGCAAAAGACGATTCAACCCGTGTTTACTAGCCGCAAGCTTAACCCTTTCACCGCCAAAAATGCAAATTGACACTGATTTTACTCTGTCTGAGGTCAGACGATTTTACTCGTCAATGGGGAAGCCCTCGGCAGTGAAAGGGTTAAACAAGATCTTAGCCTGCGTGAGCTCAAGGATAGCACAGTCGGCTAGTGCGCGGCCTTGGTGCAAGATGTCCTGAGTTCGATTCCCGGATTTCGCATCCTTATTTCAACCTCTATCCTTTCCGTGTAGCTAAGTAGCTTTAAATACCCATAAAACGGAGCACTGACGGAGAGGGGCGAGTAAAATCAGCGCACCGTCGACCTCAGGTTTGTCAGTTGGATTACTAGGGAGTTTACGCACGCGCGTTTTTAAGACGCGGACGGCAACCGGAAGTGAACGGTTTCCCTTTTAACTTATCTTCAAACAACCACCTTTACATTGCTAAGTATCTTTTCTCCATTAAAGATAATTAATATAAAAATCTGGTAGAGACCACTGCCCTCCCACGCGAAATGTTCTCTTCCGGTTGCCCTCTGCGTTTTAAAACCGCGCATGCTTAAGCTTCCTAATTTTACGAGTTATCGACGTTAAATATGCTTACTTAACTTTACTTTACTTTAATGCGATGTTTATTTATTCAAGTGTGACCTGTGTGATGCAGGTTATGTCGGGTACAAAAAGGGCCTCCTTCACACGCGCGTTGAGGGACACCGTGAAAAGGCGTCATCTATTTTCAATCCTTACTCCAAAGAACAGAACACTGCTGTTTCGAAAAATTTCTTAGCACACTTCAATGTCATCAAGAAATGCACCAACAAATTTGACTGCCTTGTTAATGAAATGCTGTGTGTTCGAGATCTTAAACCAGCATTGAATGTACAGTCTGATCCTCTTTATGCTAAAGTATTCATGTATAGCTTGGCACTCTTATTATGCAAATTTGCATCAACTTAGCCTCTTCACAAACCGCTTTTTATCATTAATTAAGTAACCTTGATAATGGCGCAAGATGCACCTAAACCTCCTTTTCTATCACTTATATTTCTTGTTTAATGTATTTACAAGCATTATTCTTATATGAACTGATGATCATGATGTTAAATGGCTATTTTCCCATTCCCATAAGGCAACTCGTTTTGGGGGGTTCTTTACATGAAAACAGTACAAGTTAAATACTCTTGGGACCGTATCATGCCTCGATGAACCCCCTAACCCCCCAAACTAAACTGTATCATGAGAGTTAATTAAGGTGTAATTCGACCGTGGGAAGGATGGGAAAATTTTCTCCTACGTCGCTTGGTCACGGGTAAAAGTAAAACTGAAGTCAAATCTAGAGTCCTAAAATGATTTAAACTCTCTAAACCGGTTTTAAAGCATTGTGGAAACCAATTTAGGTAACTTTGACTAATTTTAAGACATACGGCCTTTGGGTGCCACCGTGATGCCACATCATTCGCTCTGACGAAGGGCTAACGCTCGAAACGTCAGCTTTTAGAATCTCTGTACGGTGGTCAATTTACATTATCAGCTCTGTTGATAAAACCAAATTTTTGTATACTACTTCCCCACCTACGCAGCACCACAGTTTCGTTAGATTGTAACCGACCTAGAGTTCAAGCCTCTTACGTTTTGAAACTACCGTCTAGTGTATTCATCGCGGGTGGGGGGGGGGGGGGGGGGGGGGCGGAGTAATTAATGTCATTTCCCTTTAACAAGAAGCCAATACGAATTGAGGCCGCCTTCATCCCGGACTTGTTTAATGACGATGTATATACATCACTGAAGGTGAGAGAAAAACTTCCTCCTACGCAGTCGTTGTTAGGGAAGTCGTATTTCAAGTTCCACTGACAAACACCTGCTTACCCGAAGGCAACATTCTTTCCATGATCCAGTCATAACTAACGATTATAACAGCAATGGTAAGTTTAAAATTTCATTTGTTACATTACGAAAAATAAATGTTGCTTTCGCCGAGTAAAAAAGGCAGGGACGAGGTAAGCAATTCAAACGGTCAATTCGGCAATTCATACCTTCCGTGTGGAAATTCAAACCCTTAGTTTGGCAAATCAAACATTCAGTTCGGCAATTCAAACATCAAGTTCTGTAATTCCAACCCTCAATTTGGCAATTCTAACATTGAGTTCATCAGAGTTAATGGAGGGGAAAGGTTATGATTACCGGCAAATTTCAGAGGACCGGCCTATTGTTTCGCTTTTGATGTTGAAAGGCACCACCACGTGATCACGACTTTTCGGCATGTTCGAGGGGCTGGCTTCTTACTTTCATGACTTCTGCTTGGCATGTTAAGCTTTGGAAGGGCACCAAATCGTGGCTTTTTCCTTGTCGATTTCTCCGTATGAACTGCAGCAGACAACCAAAAAGAAAACATGTAGCTAAAATATAGTTTTAGACTAAACAAAAGTTATAAACTGAGACGAAATACTATAAGTAGTACTACATATTTCTATGCCCTCGGGCTCAAATTGATTCTCGCAGGTGAATACTCTATCATTTGCAATTAACCGCCTGAAATCCTGGTCTATCACTCTTGCCTTTGTAATCTCATTGAGCCAAACGTCCCTCCATTTCATGTGCGCTTCGTTCTTCGCCGATGGCAGCTTCCATATTCCAATACCCTTCGTCCTTCAACACGATCCACAGCCCCAAACTGCACAATTGTCACATGGCATTACTTTCTATGAACTATTTTTCTATAACGATCCATATTAACTTTGATATAATCAGTATTATAAGGGAAAAACTACTCTTCTTTCGCCTCTCGTGTCGCTTGAAACACCATCTTGTTTTGTGTGTGTGTGTGCAGGCTTAACGTCACGTGACCAAGTTAAAAAATCATAACAATAACATGTCACTGTGAAGTTTACCGACTTTCACAACCATTCCCCTCCACTAAATCTGAGTTCATCAACTCAAACCTTTCAAAATTCAAACATGCATGCCATTCAAACTTTCAATTAGACAACTCAAATATTCAATTGAATTGAATTATCAAAATGAATGTTTGAATTGTTGAATTTTCAAACTGAAGGTTTAAATAGCTAAATTGAATGTTTGAATTGCGGAATACTTGTTTGAATTTTCGACGAACTTTGACACTAAAAACCCACCATAAGGGTTCTGCGGTGGAAGTGACCACGAGATCATGTTATGAATATGTTTCTTTCGCTATTTTCCTTTTTTTTTTTTTTCTTTACATTTTTATTTATGTGGGGGTTAACCTTTGCGAAGAGATTTTAGGGTAGTTAAGGCACATGGTATTTTTGAACAACGCGGACGGCAACTGTAAGTGAGGTGTTTTCTTTTTTTAACTTGTTTGGACCACTGCCCTGCCATGCGAAATGTTCACTTCCGGTCTCCGCCCATGGCTTAAAGGCGTTTATTGATTGAACTCATTTTTACTTCACGAGTTAAAATAATAAGATATTTCCACAGGATCTATCACAAAAAAGAATGAGCTATTCCTTTTATTGATAATCACACCACCGTGTCACAATACCCCGCCGGTATTGTTTTCTTAAAAGCGGCATTGTTTGAAGAATACAAATTAGTGGTGGGATATTCTAGAGTTTTACCATCAGCTGTATCATTTTGGTCCTAAAAGCTAGACTTTTACAATTTACTGTCTAGCGCCAGACGATGTTAATACACTTCACCAGTTGGGGGCCGCCTCAACGATGAATTGGTTTATGGAGCATTAATCAAGCACAGGAGAAACTGTTTTTAAAAAATGAGCAAAAGTTTGCTTTCTCGGTCTTTTATTGACTTTATAGCTACTCAATTACTGGGAAAGTAATCTTAATCTTAAGGCGGTTTTTTAACTTAATGCATTTTCTTTACTTATGTTTTCATAGAGTGACGCAGAAAGATGCTAATTGTGTTTGCTATTCAGTTTACTTCACTGTTTGAAAAGAGAAAGACAGACAATAGCATTCAAAGAATGCTTTGTGTACGTTGTTGCCTCAATACTCGAAGGCAAGCAGGAGCTTTTCGTGGTGTTTAAATTGCGCCCTCGAAGGTAATGGAAAATTCCTTGCCTTAAAAGCCCACATTGATTATCTTTTCATTTAAAGATTCTGTGAACTCTACAACAGGTAGTTTAAGAATCAATGACGGCTCGCAAAATGACAGGCCACAAAACGATAACATTATTGGTTTGAAGAGGAAAAATATTTGTGCTGCACGTGCTATTCACATTTTATCACATATTTTTGCGGTACTCTGGTAACAACCGCGTTAAATCACCAAAGTTGAATATATAAATGCGGATCTTTCAATCTCTATACTCTGAAGCCTCTCGTGCCAATTTACGTTTAGAATAATTCGTCGACGTATTACGACGTGGAACGAGATGGACTAACCGCAAGAGAATTAAGATAGTGCAAAGTTATATTTTGAGGTGACATTTTCGCCGACCTCGCCTTCGATGATTTTAAGTCCCTATTGTCAACTTAGGACGGTTCCTAAATTGAAGGTCTATTCCCTAGTGTATTTATTACACATCATTTACATATGAACTTCTATTTCAGGAACTAAAGCAATACAAAGTAACTTCATTCCAAGCCGAGTAATGAATCAGACAAGTAACTCTGAGCACTTTCTTGTCTCAATTTCCCCCATCGGGTCTTTTGCCTACGGCATCATTCTCTCGTTACTGTCTATTTTAACTCTTCTGGGAAACAGTCTTGTGTGCCTGGCAATTTGGAGATTTAGGAATTTGCGAAACTTAACTAATTATTTAGTGTGCAGTTTGGCTTGTGCCGATCTCCTAGTTCCGCTTCTACGGGTTATATACGTTGTCATCTCGGTCTTCGCGGGAGAGTGGCTGTTTGGTGAAACATGGTGTGGTATCTCTTCAATGTGTGGCGTTCTTCTATGCGGAGCTTCCATTCTTCATCTCTGCGTTATAACCATCGAAAGACTCGTGGCAATCAAATGGCCTCTATCCTACAACATTATGGTAACTCGGAACCGAATTGTCATCTCTTTGGTCTACATATGGATACAGTCGATTATTCTCGCCCTATTTCCTCTTTTGGGACTCGTTAAGCATCGCTTTAATCCGGTTTTGGCCGAGTGCGCGCTGTATTGGCAAGACCAAGCAACTTTCGCGATTCTTATAACAGTGTTTTACTTCCTAGTGCCCGTAACAATAATGCTAGTTGCTTACGCTATCATTTTTAAAGAAGTTAGACGTAATTCTCGGCGCATTTCAGCAATACATTACGGTGGCGCCCAAAACGATTCCAATAGGTTTACACGGGAGAAAAAAGCTGTAAAGACACTAGCCGTGGTCGTTGGTGTATTTTTTCTTATGTGGATGCCTTACTTCGTAACAACACCGTTGCGCGCTTTTCAAGGGGATTCATCAGTACCTGACGCTGTTCTCAGAATTGTCATAACGTTAGCTTACGGAAATTCCTGCTGCAACTTTGTGATTTACTCGCTCATGAACTCACAGCTTCGAAACGCGTTCTGTCGAATCATTAAACGGTGCTGCGGTCAAAGCAGATTGCAATTGGATTCCACGCGAGCTGTCGAACTGTCTACCATTGGAAAAACTAAAAATACTGGAAAATAAGAATGAGCGAGACAGCGTTACAGAACAGAAAATCGAGGTAGGAATGCATATAACGAGTTGCATGAACCAAACCAAGGCAGGAAGAATAATCCAGAGTGGCGCGCTATCTTCACGACTGACTTCTAAATTCCACGCGCTTATACTTTGTTAGCGGTTACAACGGATAAGTTACTCCTACAAATGTAGCCTGCGCTCGCAGACGTATTTCCGGTTGTCGCTTCTCTCCGCCCGTGTGCGAGCGCAGGCTTCAACAAAAGTAACTTGACTCCTTTTTCAACGGTGACAGCATCTCTTATCCGATAATTGTACATTAGGTGGAGTTATAAACTGCACACAAATCTTTCATTACCTGGTCTTTGTTTGTTTTTCTCTTTCAGTTACTTAGTAACATTGCTATAATTTTTTACAACATGTACAGCTCGTCTCATCTCATCATCTCATACTAGAAATGAACAGAACTTGGAGGACTGCACCAACTATTATGAATTCCATAGATGAGTAAAGCTAAAAATAATACACCTTGTACTGTCGCACTTTGTAATAACCGTTGCACTTTGTAATACCTGTCGCAGTTTGTAATCAAATTGTCACACGTTGTAATAACAGACCATCGCACTTTGTAATAAACTTGAAATGGATGGTCGGAGGACAAGTAAACCCAGAAATAAGTGTCATCATCGACAACAACAACAACAATAATAATAATAATAATAATAATAATAATAATAATAATAATAATAATAATAATAATGATAAGTGTTCGCATCAACTCATCGATACAGAGAAAGTGTCTACGCCTATGACAGGGACAGTCGTTTAAAATGGGAGTTTGTATTGGAATTACATTTAATTAATTGTTGGTAAAAGTAATTGAAGGTGTCCTTCAGGCGAAACGTGATCGTATAGGCAACTAGAAACCTATGATTTTGTTACCTGCGAGGTATTACTTAAGACATATACAGAGATATTACTTGATTTGTATTTATTACCATGAATAAGCTATACTGTATTTCATAAAACCAAATAAAAATCACTAACTCAGAGCACAACCAGGTGCCACAATCATTGTCATCATCATTACTATTATCACTATTATTTTCGCACTAAAGAGTTCTTCAAAACATTGCACATCACGTCATTGTGCCACGATGACCACTACTAATGAATGTTGTGGAAATTTCGAATACGCTGGAACCTGCATGAAACAGCATCATTCATAGTAATGAGAAAATGCGACATCACAAAGTATGGCCCAGGTAACATAACGAAACTTAAAGAAAATGCGAACACGAAAAGCAAATATTATTACAGTCAATGATACTAACAAATCATATGAGTCTCAGACGTTTATGTTCAATTTCCATCCTCTATGTAGGTTAGTATTCTACTGAATTGTTTCGCCAATATATGTCCATGATGAGGAACCATCCAAGACCTATATAACGCAGGATAAATTATTCGCCTTAATTCAAGCACAACACTGCTTGAAGGTCCAAACATTTTTAGGATTTTTTTTACGCTGACTTTTCCCGCTACACCGAGACTAGAGAAATAAATACGCGGCAGAACCTTCAAAGCCAGCCTTTGGGTCATATCTTGAAAACGAGTATTAACGTTGCACAGTTCATTATAAACTTGGCATCCGTGGTTAGGCCACGAAAAGTTTGAAGAAAGTAAGACCTGATCAATGATTATGGTTAGAATTTCATTTGGAAGCCTATCCATGTGACAGGTCAAATCGTCGAAGTGATTGACCATCCCGACGCTGACATCTCCAACAAAGCGGATCTCCACTGGTACAGGGGATTTGTCTTAGGCACTGCCGACGCCTCTTCTCTATGTTTCGCGGGCACCACCTATGTGTCTTGGGAACTTAATGAATCACCATCTTTTTCTTGGTTACATTCGTAACTTTCTGCCAGGTGTGGGTCTTCCTCCGAAACTGAAGTCCCACCTTCGACACAAATATAATGTTCTCCGTGCTGCTCCGAATAGTGTCCCAGATGCACTCTTGCATAAGGTATGCTCGCAGACGGAGAAATCAGCGTGGTGACATTATGCCCAAGAGTTGAAACAACTAAAACTTCAATGTTATGCAAGTCTGCTGCCGCTTGTAAAGTTATTTGGTCACCATAGGTACCATCCGTTGCCATTGACTGCAAGTAATATGGCCAAGGCACGCCTGCATGTAGTTCTAAAGGAAAGCCTTCGCTGTCACTTGGATTGTTCTCCAGGTATTCTACAATCTCCTCACGGACTTTTTCCGGCGATCGGTGTATACCCAGGCGACTTAACCAAAAACACAGCGCTCCAAACTGACAGTTTCCGTCACCTAAGGAGTTATGCATCAGAGTTAAACTCATGTGGGGAAAATCTCGCTCCAAAAACCGATCGCAGGCAGTTAAAGGCATCATCAATTTTTTCCTAAGCTCTCGCAAATCCCTGCTTTTTCTTGCTTGTGTTCCCTGACTGGCGTTTCCGAATGCTCGCTATGTTTTCCACCGAGATCCACTCTTCAATTTGTTCGTTAGAGTTCGGCGGCACAACTCTTTCTTTATATATGTCATGATTCTTTTTACTCTTCTTAACATCGGTGCCTTTCACCGGCCACAAATCTCTTTTTTGGTGGGAGGCTACCCCCTTTTTGCAGTCTGTAACGGATCAAAACGTTGTCTTTGAGTTTAAAATTTTCAGAGTTGTGGAGCCGTTTGTGTCGTCTCACCATCCGATCGTTAAGCTTTGCGCTATAAAGCTTAGCTCTGTACCGTATTTTTTTTGACATTTTTTCCTATATGAAGCCAGTTCTCGTTTTCTTGGTGCGCTAATAATTACATCATTACCATCCGAATCTACACATTCCAGAGACGCCTTCACTAATAGATTATATTTCCGTCCGTAATAGATTTCAAAAGGAGTCTTCCAGCCAAGCTCTTCCTTGCATTCGTTGTTCAAAATCCGATTGTAGTCATCGACATTTGCTAACCAATTAACTCCCTTCTTCCCCAGAGTTACCAATTCATACATTAATCTTTTTTCTCAATTGTCTATGCGATCTCTCTACCTTTCCCTGAGACTGCGTGCGGTAAGGCCTCGACTTAATTAATTTTATCTTTAATGCCTTACAAAGAGGTCTAACTTTTCCTTCAAACTCCGATCCACGGTCGCTTTGAATGCGATCTGGTGGACCATGTTCTGCATAGATCGCTTTAAGGGTTTGGCTAACATGATGACTTGCTTTCTTTTCCAGTGGGCGCAGGCAAGAATACCGGCTAAAAACATCCATCATTATCGGCTCAAAACATATCTGTACACTCGCCTGTCGTGTTCAACTGCATCTTTGCTTAAGTCCATGAGATCAACTTGATGTTGAGCTTGAACGGATTTTGCGGTAACTGGAATTGGCGTAGCTTTATTGGTAAACTTGACGTTATGAATGCGATACTTTATTTTGCTGTTTGTCTCCCTCAGTATATTTCTCTCGCTCACACCCACAAACCCAGCAGCAGCTCGATTTTGCAGCTTTTTGCATCCACCAGACTTTGCGTCATCAAACGTTTTTGAGACAAGACCCGATATTGCTGACTTCTTTATCACCTTTTTGTCCTCAAAGTACAGGGTTGGGGTTGCTTGAGGCCCAAGATGGAAGCGATCACGATTTCGGCAATAACGCACGACGGCATCCTTTTGTTCGTGTGTACGTTCTGCTACGGGCACGTTAAATTTTCCTTGTACCAGCAGCAAGAGAGTCTTGTAAGCCTCTTCACTGAAAGGATGAAGATATTTTCCTTTCGCCTTTTCGCCATAAATACAGTATTTTAACAAATGCAACTTATAAGGAATGCAATACATCTAAAAGCCATGTTGACAGTACAATTATGTATTCTAATTGTATCAGCCTTTAAAAGTGTAGGGTACCCACCCAGACGTCTGGGCGTGAAAATTAACACCAAACTAGACAACACCTATACAACTTGGCTTTGACTGATGAATGTCATGTGTATAAGTAGTGGGTCGAAGCTTATCGAATTACTCTTCAACGTTTTTCTTAAGTCTAGCTTTTCGGCATTTCACTCCTCAGGCTGGGCTATTTTTCGTAGAAAACAAAAAAAAGACCTAAAATTTTCGGATTGAAAGAAGAGAGGAATTAGTAAAATTTACACTTTCGTAATACGTCAAATTACTTCAAAAATCTTGGTAAAATGAAACTGAAGCCCTTGTAATTTCGAAAAAAACATAACTTCTCCTAGAATGACCGAAAAGATAAAAAATCTTATAAGCTACGCCAGCTTAGAATGCATTTCTAGAGATCTAAAAGTGATAGTCTAAAAAGTGTTTTCAATGTATTTAGGGGGAAACCGTCGTTGGGTGCCGCTGTGACATGTACACATCTCCCTTGGGTAGGATAAAATAGAGATAACAAGTGTCGGTCGATGCAAGTCAGTCGTCAAAGAACCGATTACTTCCTTTGCATCTCCAGTTGGCGGAAAGATGTTGGCCCATGGTTAACGTCGTTAACCGGGACGTTAAAAAAATAATTTAAAATGATCAACTGGCAGATGGGTTCAATAGTTTCACAGTGATAAGTTTCGGCCTTTTTTTTTTAGATTTTTAAACATCTTGAAGAACAGATCAATTTTTCAATGACGATTGCCTCGATTTCTGGGTTTCAAGTAAAATGGAGTACACTTAATTAATTTAAAATGGCGGATTGTTTCCAACTTCTTGATTTTGTCAGACACCTTTTTCACTTCGAAGGAAAAATAATGGAATTGGATTTTGCCAATACCTACACTCATTAAATTACGTCATTGTGACAATCACATCTTTCCTAGTTGTTGGAAATTAAGCGCATATTATATTATTCTGTGTTAATGTGGTGGTCGTCTCATGAGCGGCCTAAACAATCACGAGCGTCCTCCGACCACCTATTTCAAGTTTATTTTAAAGTGCGACAGCTTTTTTTATTACAAAGTGCGATGGTCTGTTATTACAAAGTGCGACAGCTTTTTTATTACAAAGTGCGACAAGTGTTATTACGAAGTGCGACAGGTATTACAAAGTGCAACGATTATTACAAAGTGCGACAGTACACACCTTCAAATATGATTCCGCTATTTGCCTATTTTGCCATTTCCCTATGTACGTCAGGTTGGATGTTACTTTATTATTATTGTTATTATTATTATTATTATTATTATTATTATTATTATTATTATTCTTTTTTCTTTATTTATTTACTTATTTAATTGCTATTTCGTTTTATAAAGAGCCACAGAACCGCAAGAACATACGAGTAAATTATTACTTTGAAGTCAAGGCGAATTGTGGTCATTGAAAACAAATGTCGTCAAAACCATTGGCCCTTGTCTCAGTGTTATACCGTTCTTTAAAAGACTGTTTTGCGATGCATTACTTCCTTAGTTCTTCAGGTGGGTGAGGAGAATGGCCAATGACCAGCATTCATTTGAGTCTTCAGTTTTGAACGTTTCCCCACCAAATACGAGAACTGCCCATGATTCCATGGACATTTGACATTGCCAAAGTAGTCTATTTTATCGCTATAGACCCTTTTTAATAAGTCTAATATATGCAGCATTCTGTGAATGACGTCAACCTCTGGCTTTTCAATTTATTTCAGAAGCGTACAAAGGCCGAACAGGCGGAACATAAATCAGAAAGAAATCACTAGCCGATATTTCACGTAGGACGTGGCTCATTTGTGTTTAAGGGAGGACCCATCCCAAGAGCTTTTGCCAAAGCTGGTCTAGTACTCTGGTACTAGCAAGTTTAATTAATTAATTTATTATAAGCAACGACGACAACTACGAGAACGACAACGCCATAAAGCAAGGATAGCATTGGTTAAAAAAGAAAAAAATACTCGTGCTACACGTGCAACACGAATTTCCGTGTATTTTTCTGACGTACTCCACAAAACAACAACGTGATATAATTGACGAGAACGCGAGGATATAACAATGAAACAGTCATTTTCTGTTTTGGCTTTAAAACCGTTCGTACCCATCCAGTTACAAGATAGTTCGACTGTATTGTTTAAGGTAAACAAGACTGAATAATTGCGAAATACTTGCGATAGCACTAAGTTATATATTGGACTGACGTTTTCGCTGCCGTAACCGTCGTCTTTGCTTAAACTCCCTAATAACGTAAATGATCAGCAAATTTTCGGTTCTGGCGATAAAATGGACCTGCAACAATTAAGCATTGATTTCCTACCTTTACTTTAAAACCGTTCGTACCCATCCAATTTCAGGATGCTTCGCCCGTATTGCACAACTCCTAACAAGCTAGAATAATCGTGAAATGCTTATGATTATATTTGGGAGAGACGTTCACGTTTACGTCGAAGTTGTTCCGGATTAAGTCCCCTTTTTTCCGAAGTACGGATCCTAGCACGCGTATTTGAAAAACGAAATAAATGAATAAACAACCTAACGCGATTATTCAAAATAGAGAAGCGTACTCGTCAGCGAAGTTTTACGACAAAAAGTCAACCCTCCCAAACTTTTTCAAAGTACATCAATAAACTAACCAAGAGATCACGGTACAGCCAATCAGATTAAGAATATTGGGTGAATGTGGGCACTCATTAAATATCATTATTTTCTGTAGAAATCTTCTTTGGGAATTTTTAGTCAGAGACGACCAAAACTTGTCAGGGCTCACTTGGATCACAATAGTGGTGACGTTATTGTTTTCATATTGTGACCTTGCCTCAAAGCCTGAAAGAACTCGTTAAACTTCGTCACCTCTCCAATTTTAAGCCTTTTTCAGCTATATAGTAGCCCCAACATTTGAGGAATAACAAGTGACAGTTTCCTTTTTTTTTTTTTCAGGCTAATTCTTAAAAGTGGTTCTCGATATCATTACTTGTGTAACATAGACATGTAAATCTAGCGTTAAAATGTTAAATTTTCGACATTTCGGCGTCCTCATGAGGCCATTATCAAGGTGTTGGAAATGAATATACAAGTTCCTAACAGATATAACTTATAAATGTTTTTGCTCTTTGACCATTTCAATTTCAGCAGGTAAAGAAAACAAACAGCAGTTACAAAGATTTTCATTTTATACTTGTCGTTTCGTATCCTGCACAAATCGCTTCACAAATCGCTTAAAGTTTAGCGACTCGGCAAATTTCAGAAGAATTCTCGTTACGTTTAAGCCACCAAGGCCGTGCTTCCATGACAGCCATTGTCTCGCTTAACATTCCTAAAAGTGGTTTCTTTGCAGACTTCGTTAAGCGACTTAAAAAATAATTCGCGTTTTCACGGGTAAGATTAAATGAGGAGAGAGCTCGATCCCTGTGAATGCTTTAATTAAAATACATGTAATATCATGGGTGACAAATTACTCCTTAATTGAGGCGCGAAATTTCAGCGTTATTTATAATTTCACATGTGAAATTACAAAGTTACCATGGTAACATCTCTTGTATCTCGATCAGAGCCAAGATGGCGTCTAGATTTAAGACAGTGACCATTGAAGAAGTTACCAAATTAAAAGAAGCGGCAGAAAATTTAAATACGTGAAAGAGCACAATTAACTGAAAGTGGTGTGACGAAAATAGCCTTGAGAAAAACCTGGAGATGATTCTTCCCGAGAAGTTGGATAAAGTACTCGAGCGATTTTACAATTACGGTTGTGAGCGTAATTTGTCACCAACGACATTAAAAGGTAATCAAATGGTTTTCTCGTGAAATTAGGAAATAATTTCACTTGCGTTTTGTCAAAATTCTGATAATTTCCCTTGCCTAAAGGCTCGGGAAATTATCAGAATTTTGACAAAACGCGCGTGAAATTATTTCCTTATTTCACTCGTCGCCATTTGATTACACACACTAATAAAAATAGCACGCCTGTTTTCACGAAATTTTCGGTTGTCAGTCTCTAAGTGACCTGAAAAACCGTTGGAGAGAACACGACCCAAACCAGGTAGCTTAAGTGAATTGGCAATTACTTTCGGCCAATGAAGAGTCGCTTGCGGTTATTCAAATCGGAATAACAACAGGCGTGCTAATTTTATTATTTTCATAATTGCATTGGCAAGTGCTCTCTCCTAATTTTATCTTACCCGTAAAAACACGTATTATTTTTAAGTCACTTTTTAAGTCTGCAAATAAACCACTTTAAAAATGTTAAGCGAGGCAACGACTGTCGTAGAAACACGGCCAATGGCGTCATGAAGTCGCCGAAACGTCGGAAATTTAACATTTTATCGCTAGTTTTTACATGTCTTTGTTTCTCAAAATCATCGCTACTTGTTTCTTGGCTTATTGTTTGGAGAAAAGAAAGATGGGCGTATGATACTTTACCACTGGCGATGTTGCAGTGAGAATAAGCTCTATTAAAAGGGATATAAGGCCTCATTTAGGCGGGGGGCATGGTCATGATGTTTCTAGTGCTTCATTTACTGGGCTTGATGAACGTGAACCATTCGGGTATCTGGGCAGTAAAGGCGGCCTTCTTGACACCTACTCGGTTCACTTCGTTTGCTGCACGACACTTCCCGATTTACTTCAGTTCCGTTCTCAAGTTTTCGCTTCTGATTCTTCAATACGAAGCCGGATTTTAACATGAAATATATTAATTATGCGTGGATATCGGTTAAAGAGCGGTGACCAGAGAGGTGTTTGTGGTTAAACTCGCAGTCGTGTTGTTTTCTTCCTTTTCATGCTTTTTCTTACCCACTTTTACGTTCCATTTAACAATTCCAGTAAACACCGACAAGTCGGACTTTTTTCGGTGGACTTCCTTGTAGCAAAGGGAGCAGAATATTCTTCTGAATTCCAAACGGAACTTCTCACAGAAAATGGGATAAATGAAAGGGTTGATGGCACTGTTAGCGACACCAAACCATGGTAAAACGATGACTACATTAAAAGGAATGCGAAGCCAATAAACTGTTGGTGTGAAACGCCGCATTAGTTCCGCAGAATGAAGAGGAAGCCAACATAATGCAAACGCGAGGACAATGCAGAATAGCATTTTAGTGGGTTTGCGTCGCGTCACCTTTATTCTTTTAATTCCCTCTTCAGATTGGTGTCCTGGGGCCACACTTCTCCACAGCCTCACACCGATGAGGAGGTAAAGAGTTGTCGTGGTAACCAAGGGAGAGACGTAGCTTAAAACTACGAAGATAAGGGTATAGTTGGCTGACGATAGCGCACTGTCTTTCCAATCTGGAACACAAATGTAATTATCCTCGACAAGAAAAACTCTTGCAGCTAAGCATTCAGGGAGTGCACAAGCTATTGAAAGCAGCCATATTAAAGCAATGATTACTTTAACACGTGACTTAGTGAGTATTTTCTTTAAAGGAAAATACACAGCACAAAAGCGGTCGATGCTAATGGCGGATATTGTGCAAACGGAGCTCAGGACCGAGAGAGCGTGGAGCAGGAGAGCCAAGTGGCATGTGATCTGTCCCATAATGCCCCCAAACCATTCAAACTGGTAATAAAAGAATTTTACCAAATACGCAATGACTGGGATCATCAAGAGGTCAGCGGCTGCTAGATTTGCAATCAGAAGATCAATCGTTGTGCGCATGGGCGTTCTTGCGCGAATCACGTAAATGACTATGACATTCCCAAACAAATCGAGGGCTGCAATAACGGCTGCTAAAGAAGTTAACGCAACTGTCATTGGCCAGCTAATGTTCGTGTCTATCGAAGCTGTTTGTGGCTTGGAGGCAAAACCACTATCTGTGAATAAGTAGAAACAGTCAAAATTAGTAATTTGTTTCATTTGATTTGATTTCAATTTAGTGTCTCCGATTAGCAACCCAGTGCTAGATGACATAACACTCAAGTAAAGTTCATCATCATCATCATCATCATATCGGCGAGGAAACGTTTTCACGCTGAAAAATTGTAACCCTCTGGCTGGTTTTCGTTTGGGATTTTACAGTACGCACCATCGAGAAGGTCGTTCGACATTACTGCATTTCAAATGACGTCAAATGGAAATGCCGATCGCTTTCCAGAAAGTTCCAAGGAGAGATGACGTTGTTTGCATCCGCGTTCGTTAAGCCAATGAAAATTCGCGCTCAATTGTTTTTGTTTGATATACCAATTAAATGTTTTGCATTTTTGTTTACGTTCTGTTTTTACGTTTATTTTTCAAGATCATATGAAAGTCGCTCTATCGGCCACGCTATCTCCATCAGAGAACTGAAAAAAAACACAGAGCCTCTGCCGTTGGTACACTTGTGAAAGGTTGCCACGGAATTCAAACCCCGAGCTTTTGAAACAGATACGGGATATTTTTTAAAGTAGGAACGCATTGCGCACATATGGTAGTGAAGTAACTTGATAGTGTTTTTCCATAACTGTCAACTGAGCTGCGTTTTGTTTTTTTCAGGAGATTCAAGTTGTCCTTGCGTAATATGTAGCTCTAATAGTTCACGATCTTGTTTTGGTATCGTAATTCATTACAGTGCCATGGTAGATATCTTTGCTACATACCCCCTGAGAAGACATGTGGTTAAGTAAAATACTAAACCCAGAAATATTGACGAAAATAAAAGGAAATCGAGAAACATTTGGCTTCAAGGCTGACATGTTGATCATTTACAACTTTTTTTCACCACAAGCTTAAGTTTGTACACTGAGCTTCTGACAGCTTTCCAAGACCAATGTTTCCTGAAGTTAACCCTTTTCCGCCTTTTCCGTCAGGGTTAGTACCTGGAAGGGGGACGTCAAAATATGCGACTTGCTGTCACAAGCAAAGGAACAAAAATCCTATTTTAACACTCAACAATGCGATGGGATGGGATGGCGCAGTGGTGAGAGCACTCGCCTCCCACTAATGTGGCCCGTGTTCGATTCCCAGACTCGGTGTCATATGTGGGTTGAGTTTGTTGGTTCTCTACTCTTTACCTTGAGCTTTTTCGCCGGGTACTCCGGTTTTCCCCTCTCCTCAAAAACCGAAATTTGATTTGATTTACGTTAACCTGTTAATTTCAATTTACAGTGTCCCCGATTAGTGCTCTGCAGGTCTAGAAGATTAGACACTAAAATAAAGTTCCTTTCCTTTCCTTAACTAAGCAAGGTACAAATTGTGTTAAAGTACGAGGAAGGGTTACGTTTTTACAAACGTTGGCCGTGTAGCACTTTATATTTCAACAGACTTAACTCATTAGAGTGTAATGTGAAGTGCTAGTTTTGTACCCCATATGAACCTTGTGAGCGTTAGACCTACCAATAGAAATGGGCCCACACAAGGACAGAGAAAAACTATGACTAACGTTTGTAGAAACGTAAGCCTTCCTCGTACTTGTACATGTTCATTGCCATGACTTTAACATCTTCAGGTAGTGGGTTCAATTCGCACCCTGGTCAGAGTTTTTCTCTGTCCTTGTGTGGGCCCAGATTTTGCTAGCCTGCTTTATGCAAAACAAATATTGACGCAAAAGTAATTAAATATGGCAGTTCATTTCTGGGCCTATGTTTTTCAGAGCCATGATTGTGCTCGCAATATTTTCTTGGTACAGTACATTTAAACATAATTTATGTTAATTAAACAAGTATAACCACACAAGTGAATAGTGCTCTCCGCGCATTCTGATTGGCTAGCTTGGCGGTGCAGAGTCAGTCCTCAGAAAACGGAGAAAAACAAATGGCGCCCCGTTTCGCTTCGGCTACCCAACAATAAATTTTATGGATAAGCGAGGGTGATTATTCAACTTGTGTGGTTCATGCAAGAGCAATTATGCATGTCATTGTCGTTAAATGTGGTGGATATCTACCTCTTATCTACGTTATGCTAGTGATGTTCACACATACAACACTAGATATGCTTCAAAAAACAACTTCTATACAGCACGCTTCAGGACTAATATTGGAAAAACAACGTTGTCGACTCTGGCAGCTGACCACTGGCAAAAACTACCACATGACATTAAAAACTCATTTTTTTCATTTTCCCGAGAAAAGCTAAACAGTATTTACTAAGGAAAGAAATGTAACATCTAAGTTTTTATAATTCCTCTACTTTATATTTTTCACAACAAGTGTTCGTGAATGTGTGTGTGTGTGTGTGTGCTGTGTATGTATGTAGATGTCTATATTTTAAAATGAAACTTAACAAGTCTGGTGTCTAACAAGAAAAATGTGTGGTTTATTTAGGCGCTAAGCATTTCCACTATTGTTATCAATATGGTTTAATTTAACCATTAATACCTCGATAACTTTAATGTAACTAGCCATACAAATATCTTTTTATGTGATCTAATAAGCCATTGTGAAATAAAGTTTTGTTTTGTTTTGTTTGCTCCACGTCAGCAAATAATTGATAACTACTACTATAAAACAAATGTTGACCAGTCTTCTGTTGCACAGGCGGTGTGTATTGTATGGCTTTTTTTATCATTGTATTTTTTTTAATCTCACTCTTGTCATGTTTTTGTTTTTTTTTTTGGTATGCCTGAGTGATTCTTAACTTGCTCACACTACCATTTGTCAGTTCTCGCAGACAAACTGTGAGGAAGGATGTTCGCTTGGATGCACATGTCAGCTAAATCTTTAATTTCCTCTGTAATAATAGTTGGGTGTTTGACATCAATAATGTTGTTGCTGTTGTTGAAAAAGGGAGGCACAGCAAATTGCAAAGCCAACGTTTTATTAGGCCCCTCAGGCCTTTTTCAGTCCAAAAAAAATTTACAAGCACATTTCTGGATCAATATTGTGATAAAAAGACTTCGGTTCTTTTATTAACATTTTCTGCGTTTGTTGAGAAAGGGAATACTACTGAGAGTTGAAACAAAGCGACCATCGAATTTAATTTGCATCCGTTAAAGCCTGCTTTTGGTTTAAAAGAACTCGACATTAACAAATGTCACAGTTTTCAATTTCGC
This sequence comes from Montipora capricornis, assembly GCF_036669925.1. NCBI lineage: Eukaryota > Metazoa > Cnidaria > Anthozoa > Scleractinia > Acroporidae > Montipora > Montipora capricornis. The sequence goes on along the minus strand of NC_090895.1, from coordinate 19,132,132 downwards.
ATGCATGTTGGCTTACGGAAATTAAGTTTTTTTCTCTTGTCATCTGAACCTACAATAGTTCAATGGGTTGGGTCCCAGGTAATTAAAAGCCATTAAAACCAGGTTGAGGAGACAGACGTCCTACACCATACTAGGAAAGAAAAAATAATGGCTCCATATTCGTCTTAATCGTGTTGTATCGACTTCCGCGCTTTTTTTTAGCGAATGAAATGTTTTCCGCTGTCATCAGAACTTACCAAGTTATTTGTCTCACAATTATTTCGGGTAAAGGTCTTGTGACACAAGCTTTTCATATCTCTTTGGTGGCGCCATGTTTATTTTTATTGTTTTCTCGTTGTACGACTTAAATGTCCGAAGTTTTTTATTAAAAAAAATAACTACGTTATGTTATAACTAAAGGGAAGACATGCTGGTGATGAATCCTTCTGAAGAATAATTCGAGTCCAATATTCCGTGATATGTTACAGTTCACAAGAAATTTATGCCAGACTTCGAACATACAAAATAAATAACAGAAAGCACTGAACGCTTTCGTTAGAAGTTTATTTTTGAAGCCTATTGTAAATAGTCTAAAAAGACTTTCACTTGCAACGTTGATTATAACATGTTTGTCTGCAGTCTATATACTTTTTTTTTTAACGAACGGATGTAAGTTTTTTATTTTTCCTTTTTTTTTGCGATTTGAACCTGAAATTATTCCTAACACGTTCTTACAGTTGTGTAGTATCATGATGCTAAGTTCGACTACAAAATGAGTTTTTCTTCAGAGTATCATGCAATAAGAAAACCATATTGTACATGTTGATTGTCCTGTTAGACTACAGTTTTATTATTTTTTTTACAGTTATTTATACCACTCACAAAACAAACAAAAAACAACAGATGAACAAAACAAAGACGTTCTTAACTGACTCTCGATCTTGGTTTGTTTTTAGTACAATAAGAACCTAGATTTTTCAAACTTAGCCCAAATAGGTTTTGTAGAAATGGTATTTAGTGGGATTTTAGGTTACCTAGGTTCTTAAATAGGTTCTTAATTTGACAGGGGCACTAGCGATCTGCACAGACAACTACTACCGGGCATACGTGATATGAAATATATTCCTGTATTAAATAATTATCTAGAATACAGTTTAGATAACCATACAGTCAATTTATATTTCCGAAGTACTAGTATGTATGTCTTTCATGCTGCAGTGTCCATTAAATGCTTTGTTACGTTTCATGTTTGTAAAATACTAACCTATTGAAAATTTAGGCTGAATAACTTCTTATAAAAGGGGGCTTTAAAATGAAAATTTTAGCCTAACAGGTTCAAAAATTCTAAATTCTTATATACGTGCGTTTTTTACTGTATGTTCATAAAATTTTGATCCATTAATCTCAGCCTGAACTTTAGTATAAAAGAGGTTCTTATATACAAAATTGTGTATGATCTTTGGCTCTCACCAAGACAACCTTCCTCAGTTTCTTTCTCATTCAGTCTTGATAAATTTAAACCATAGTTCATGTAGATGGACTGGTTATGAAACTCCGGAAACTTCAAAAGTGAGAACATTGACATCCCCCGTCATGTTTACTTGACCGTGACTGTGCACAATCTTTTGTTCTTGGTTCACAACTGTGTTTTGATTAAATTAACCGAAGCTTGTGATTCGCTGTCTTTTTGTGCACGGTCAGGGCCAAAACAGTGAATAAAAACATAAAAGAAATAAACTTGTCGAATTTCAAAACCATTTCCATATAGAAACATTTAAGAAAAACTGCAAAAACGAGAAAAATAAAAATAAACATTGAAATCGAACACTCCTTTCCTCAGTACTAAGTGATATTTCACTACTAGGTAAATAAAAGTTAAAAGGGCTTTTAAAAACTATGCGAGCCAGTTTTAGGTGATCGCTGTTTGAGAATGAAGCCGTTGTAAGTTAAATAACATTTGCCTTCACAAAGTTTTAGTTAAACAAAAGCAAACTTTCCCGGATTTCGAACAAAAAAAAAAAAAAAAAAACAATTGGACATTTGTCTGAGCATTGGTCTGAGAGATGACAAATTAACAAATTTAAATGAACTCTCCATTTGAATTTGAATTAAATGTCTTCAGTTAGGTTAAGAAATATACATTTCTTCGTAAAACAATAAACTTGAAAAAACATGCTTAATCATAAATAAAAGAAAGATTACCAAATAAAAAAAAAGCAAAAAACAAATTAATGATAACAAAACAACAATAATAATAATAATAATAATAATAATAGAGGCAAGAAGACCAGACATAATTGTAATTGACAAGAAGGAGCGAAAGGGGATGATCATCGATATTGCTGTACCAGCTAATGTAAGAGTAGGGGAAAAAAATACCAGGACTTGAAGAGAGAGACCGGAAGACTATGGCAACCCAAAATAGTAGAAGTCGTACCTGTAGTGATAGGAGCCCCTGGAAGTGTCACCAAAGGATTTGATAGATGATTGGAAAACTAGGGATACCATTCAATGTTGGAGAAATGCAAAAACCTGCCTTGTTGTTGGAAACTGCAAGGATATTGAGGAAAGTGTTGGAAATGTGAAGAAGAGATAATTCTTTTAGCCTTTGGTCATTTGTTATGACTCGCCTAACAGAAGAAAAGACGGCAATGACAACAGCCAGAACAGGATGTTGAAACTTTATAATAATGATAATAATAATATACTATTCCGATACTAATGGGAGCACTTGGAACTTTAAAAAAAGGCCTGGAGGAACAAACAGATATCAGTAATAGTGAGCTGCAGAAGATAACACTAGTTGGTACGGTACATAATTTAAGAAGGGTTTTATCAATAAAACTCCTTAGCGCCAAAGGATCATGGTTTGATCCCGGCCCTTTGCTTTAAGGAAGCAATCCTTTGTCAAGAACATAGCTGATGATGATGATGATGATGATGATGATAATGATAACAACAACAATGCAAGGGCCTCGTATGGAATGTTAGGTCTACCTGACATCATTGGCAGTGCACAAGTTTAGCTTGATTCTTCATCTCGGACGTGTAGCATTCCAAACAACCGAAAGAACCGATATCAAACGAAATTTAAAGGATTGCCTACGAATCATATAGGAGCACTGGTATAATTCTTTATCATACAACAATTTTAAAATAGTTGTTTTTATGCAAACCCGAAAACCTGCATACGCGCCTTTTCTTTTCGTTTTATATAATATTGTGAACATTGGTTCAGTTCCTTGAATTTAAGAAACGCTTTTTGGCAAAAAGAGACAAGTTTTCTTCTGAATCAATACAGACTAAAACACAAGATGTATCTGCTTATTATAGATGAAAATACAAGCAACATTATCAACTCGTCAGACAATTTGCAAACAACTGCAAGTTTATGATTTAGTTCTGTCATAGTTGCAGATTCAGAATGTGCGGAAAGCACTATTCACTTGCGCAGCATATACTAATGAAAAACATATAATTCAAACCTGATGTTGAGTTATTCATTTGATAAAACACAGTCAGTCTCGTACTAAAACGCCGTCTGCAAAAAGAAAATAAAAAGGGAAAGGGAATGGGGGGGGGGGGGGGGGGTTAGAATAGTACTCTAAAATCCTTCCACTCTTCTTCTTGCTCATAGCAGTAGTTAGCATGATCATGATAAAAGTGAACGGTTGTAAGGGGAATGGGATTTTAGAGGACTTGGTCGAATCAATCCCTCTTGGTTCCTAGTCCATAACAACCATGCGATGAGCTAGTTATGACTTCAAGCAGTTCCGGTTGGAAGATAATTTTCTTTCGTCAACAGGCATGTGAAATTGAAAAGTTAGCCTGTCAATGTATTTCCTTCGTTTAAATGTGTGTAAACGTTTTTGATGCACGCTTTGTTTTAAAGGACAACGAATATGGTTACAATTCTAAGCAAAATAAAAATAACAACAATAATAAAACATAAGTAGAACTGAAACACATAGCACTGCGCGTATTGCACAATTTTATGACACAGTTTTACATTCAACTCAGTGATACGTTGAGGTAAAAAAAAAAAAACTTTGAATCGTACATTCATGCAAAATGAATTTAGTGACATCGTTCGTCAAGGTTTCTAAAATGATGTTCCTCTAGCCTCAAAGTTCAAATGGAGAGGTTAAAAACAGAAAAAGGGATGCCAGAAAGATGGAAATCAATATCATACACAACAAAGGTAAGATTAATAATTTAAGTAATGCCTCATTTTCCCGACAAACTTTAATCGAATTTCATAAATTCTAACTTACCGTGATTTAAGAAAAGGAAGAACAGCTCCGTTTATATACTAAAGTCCTTAGCGTCTTTTACTGTGCGCGAAGGACGCTTTATCGTGAAAACTGGGAGCATGTCTATGGCAACGCTCTAACAATGAACATATGGCTTACCGTCGGACTTTTATGTTAGTTCCGACCAATTACGAACTCATGAATATCGTCAGTCGTTTGGGAAAACTATTGACACTTCAAAGAAATGGTATCCTAAGAGCCTAATCTGATTGGCTCTTCAAAGTGTGGGAAATGAAATACCCGTTATTTAACATTCATTTAATGACACAGTGCCAAACCTCCAAAACAATTATCCTTTTGAAGCAAGATTTAAAAAAATGTTTTCTTTTGTTTTTCGCAGGCCGGTACTTTTTGTATCTATTGCAAAGGAACAGCAAAATGAATATTTTGAGTTAAAATTATCATTATTTTTTCTTACAAGATCATTGCATTAAGTCATATTTACAGTAGATATAAAATTAGAGATCCTTCGTTTAGCTTCACTGGTGTAGACCCTGTTAAGAATCAAATCATTCAGTTTTGTGAAGGCAAAATCATTGGAATGATCGAAATTTTTCTCGAACTTAAAAATAATTGCACAGAGGCGTTCCACGTCGGAAAGCCGGAATAACAACTTTAGTGTTATCTTTTCAAGCAGATTGACGTCATTGAAACTAAACATTTCAGTTTAATGTGACAATGAATGGATTGTCGATTTTCATTGGTCGAAGGATATTTGTTGTTTTCACAGTAAGCCAAAGTACACAGTTGCGTCAATCGAAGGGAAATTGAAAGCAAAGGGGCTCGACTGTTTGCATTGAAGGAGAACTAATTGGCATCATTCTCGATAGGCAAGCTTTGGCACAAAGTAAGAACTATGTTGTTCATTAGGCTGACGGTTGGACAGTGACTGCATGATGCACCAAATTTAAATTAACACAAATACTTGGCTTAAACTATAGGGAAGATATCTGTTTCCAGACATTATTTGTGTTATTCAAATGTGCCAAACACAGTAACAAAAGGCCCTTTGTTTGGAAAGCCAACGAGGCCCTGGCACAACGATATCATTGGTCGTGTTTGCACGAGCGGTTTTTCAGGTTGCTTCGCGAGTGACAACCGAAAATTCCGTAAAAATTGTTCCTTTGCAAACTCGCTTAAAGTTAAGCGCCTCGCTTAGGAAACAAGCCAGGGACAATTTCAAATCTGAAATACAGCGGGCGTCTATTTTTATTATTGCATTGGCTGCTCTCTCCACGTATAATCTTACCCGTGAAAACACGTATCAATTTTAAGTTGCTTAAGGAAGTCTGCAAGCAAACCACTTTCACGAATGTTAAGCGAGACAACGGCTGTCGTGAAAACACGGCCCCTGACAGGTGCGCATGTGCAGACGTCTACTCATCTACTTCTTGACGAAACTACGCAAGGTTTTCTGTTAAATATCAGAAATGCTTGATTCAACAGATCTCTTTACTTCTCCTTGCTCGTTATTTCACTGATAAGCATAGCCTTTGATAGCGTGTGTTGCGGAACAAAATTATAGGGCACATCGTATTTGCCTCTATAACAAGCAACATTTATCTCAAACAACCATAGTTAATAGAGGGGAGTGGTTTTGAAGCTCGGCAAACATAAAAGGAGCAAGATGCCCAGATTTATGTTGGAAAGTTCACGACCGTGCACAATCTTTTGTTTTGCGCCCCTACACTATGCATGAATTACGTAATCAACAGGTTTCAATTGGTTAGTTCAGTCCCCAGTACGGAGTAAACAACCATTTTTATTGTGAAAGGTTAAGGCGAAAACAAGAGAACATTACTATTCCCCTCTATTAACTATACCTGACGGTACGACGTTTCTTTGTTTTAAAGAAGACAAAAGAGCTAGACAGGGGACTCTTGGCTTTCTTGTAAAGTTGGATAAAGTCTGGCAGTGCGTGAGTTGTTTTGTTCAGCCGTTTCCTCACGTGTGCGGAGAAAGTGCGGGGAGAAATTCGCCTTGCGAGGCTGTGAGCATAACATCAAACATGTTTGATATTTTGGGCTAAACGAGGCAAATTTCTCACTGTGTGCGGCCATCGTGAGAATGGAGCTGAATTCGGTTAATCAAGCATTTAATAGAATACATGGCATTCTCACGCGACTTCAGTAGTTCACCATGGCGTCGGGGACGAAACTCCGACGCCACTGATGCCACGTGAAAATGCCATGTATTTTATTGGACGCTTCATTCACCGAGCTCAACTCGATTCTCACGATGGCTGCACACAGTGATGAATTTGCCTCGCGAGGCCAAAAATATCAAACATGTTTGATTTTATCCTCACGAGACGACTTTCTCACCAAAAGTTCCCCGCACACGCGAGGAAACGCCTGAGCAAACCTCCTCGCGAGGCAGTTTGCTCAGCTCTTTCCTCATCGTGTGCGGCGAGCTTTAGGGAGTCAAAGAAACGGCAACAGCAGCGCTACCAAACAAGAATATCATTGGTTGAAAAAGGAAAAAATAATCGTGCTTCACGTGCGGCACGAATTTACCACTTTTGCGGTACTCTGTATAACAACGACGTGAAGTCAACAAATTTGAGGTTTTGACAACTAGAGCTTACAAATGTACTCTAAAACCGCTTGCACCTATTTATTGATAGAATTTAGTTAGCCTTTATTTTACGACGTGAAGGATATGGAATAATCGCTAAATAAAGATATATGATAGTGCAAAGTTCTATTTTAAGGTGACATTACCGTCGGCGTCTTTGTCGTAGATCTTGAAGGCCCTATTATCACTAGGTACCGCTCGAAAAATTAAAATATTGCATTTTAGGGAATAGGGAGCGCTGATAGTATCTCTCACGAGTTGAGTGAGCACAGCGAAAAAGTCCGAGATACTATCAGCACGAGAAGATAAAGTTCATATCTCCAAGCGGCCATGTAATGTAGAAACTGCTAAAATATCCTATCAAAAACAATTTGTTTTATTTATGTTCGAAATGGTGAAAAAGTGCTCATCAACTGCTAAAACACACGTTGTGAAATACGTAACTTGATTCAAAGATATGAAAAACAAACCATAATTATGTCAAATTGAGTCATATTAAAAATGTTAATGTGGTATACAAAAATTATATTACAGCACAAAAGCATCTTGCAAGAAGGGCAGGCTCTCTTTCTACTGGCTAATCGTTCTAGTTACCATGACGAAACCTAGATCCTGACGTGTGAAAGATAAAGAAAAATAATATCCTCACTGGACGCGGTGAAGATATGACCTTTTAGAAAAAGGAAAATACTAGTATTTCATCATCATATATATAATATATATTGTTTTGATTCAGAAATCGGGTGAAGTCAAATCAAAAAATTCCTTTCAAGAAATTCTACAGGATAAAGCTATCAAATTGAGAAAGTGAGAGAGACATACTGTCGTTTATATACTGGTAAACCACGTTTAACAAGAAATCTTCAGATTGCCCAACATAGAGGTATTAGAATTTGGCTTCTTGGATCACTCGCCGTAGGACTCTGGTGGTACCGTTGTCAAGTTATTACCAGAAAACCCGTTGGTATTTCTGATTGGTTGCCTTACCAATTACATTTACGATTCTGCATAGTTTATTGCCAGACTCATTTTCTTTGCGTTAAAGATAGCGGGAGGAACGAAGAACCGTCTGATAAGAGGACTCTTAAAAAGCGCGTCGTGTAGTGCACATAGTGTTTCCGTGTAGGAAACAAGCAACACATTTTCGATGTTTCTCCCGCTCCATTTTAAGGCGGCGAAATACGAGAGACAAAAACCCTCTACTTGGCGCGTAACATTGTTTCGTTGCATGTTTGGGTCGATGTCTCCCGTTTTTCACCTTGCATGATCAACTTGTCGCGCAACAAAAACACTTGTTGCGGGTGAAGTTGATCACGCAAGGTGAAAAACGCGAAACATCGATCAAAACTTGCAACGAAACAATGTTGCGCAGCAAGTTGAGGGTTTTGTATCTCGTCTTTCGCCGCCTTTAGGCGCGGTCAAAACGTCAAAAATCCACGAAAATGCTTGCTGCACGGCCAACAATGCACAGAAACTTCGTCCCCAGCTGGAAAAAGGTATTTGGGCAAGCTTGCAATGTCGCATCTTATCTCTTAAACGTCTAGCGACAACCACTGAAGTAAGATGCCACCGTCCGTGACTCAGGGTAGGAGGAGGGGGAGGCTGAAATTCGACTGCTGTGATCATAATCTGTGAAAAATCAACTCGATTCATGCATTGTGAGAAATGTTACATATCCTGGTGAAAGTAAAGTCAGAAATCCGATGATAAGCCTTATGCAGTACGTAAATTAGGATTCCTTTCCGGAAGAAGTCCTTTAAAAAAAAAAAACTGAAAACCTTTCAAAAGAATATCATGTCATTAATACAACCAAATTTTATAATTAAGAATTTATTAATTTAGTCCTTTTTGTAATGTACCGAGCAAATTTGACGTTTTTAGAATTCAAATTTACATATTATACCTTCATTTTATTTATCTTGTGCGTAACTTACGTTGTTAATGGATTAGGAAGGCCCACTAAAAACCGCCTTGGAGAGTTGGGTTCCCCAATTAAAGCTTATCATCTCTATCATTGTCATTGTCACCATTATCATTAGTTCTTCTTCTTCCTCTTCTTCTTCTTCTTATTATTACCATTATTAGTAGTTTTATTATCATCGTCGTCGTCATCATCATCATCATCAACGTCGTCATCGTCATTATCATTATTTTATAATTTTTTTCTTTACTTTTTTTTATCTCTCAGTCGCTTATAAAGCACGCTTATTTTTATTGCGACGTGGCGAATTTTTGTTTAGGAATATTTTTGCTCTTGGATCAGCAAGTGCAAAGTTAACAACGCTAAACTTACTAGTCTTCGTTTGACTAAAGATATCAGTGTTTAAGGAAGGAGAAGAAAAAGAAGGGCAAGCGATCTGTCACGGCTACAGTAGCGGTCAGTTTCATTTTGAAAGGTGATTTTATAATGGCTGTCTTGAAAAATCCGATACGAATTGTGAGTCGCTTCTACTTTATTTACGTTAAGGACTGTCCCAATGTACTGGACTAAAGAACATGATCTTCTATTAGTAAAAGATGTGCTAGCTGTTGATTCTTACGGCCAGCAGAGGGGGAACAGAGAAAGGGCGAAACTGTGGCAAGGGAAAGCTCTACAACTAAATGCAATAACTGAGCGCTGATTCTCTCTTTCTGTGACATCTGTAAGAGGTCGATTGATTGGTTCTAATAACAAAACACAGGAAAAAATGTCGGAGAAGAGAGCAAGACCTGTGAAGCGCAATTTAGAAATCAAAAAAGAAGAAGAAGAAGAAGAAGAAGAAAAAAAAAAAGAAGAACAAAGAAAGAAAAAGCTGAGGCTGTAGAGAGGGATCAGCAGATGTTGTGACCGAGGAGAAAAAGCCAGCTCAGCGATACAGAAAAACCAAGCAGAAGACATGAGAGGCAAGGCTTTGGAGAAAGTTGGTGAAACAAAAAAGGGATTGGTCAGCAAGGCTGGTGGTGAAACGGTGAACAGGGAGATCTGAAACAACCGCATGGAGTGCCTTTAGGAGAATTCGGAAAACGAATATTCCTGACACTTATCAGCACGGTTTAAGTAATTGCTTCATATTGACCTGAGAAACTCATACAGACATTTCTTTCATTTATGATCATGAGGCAAGAAGAGTTAGAATTAAAGAAACAGGTGCAGTGCGCCCAAGTAAAGCAAGAAGAAATGACACAGCAACTGATCCGCCAACAAGAGCACTAACAAGCAATGTTTGCTGACCCAAGCAGTTTCAACGACTTACTAAAATACAAATGACTATGATGTAACAACAACAACAGCAAGATTATCAGGCACTAGTGGCTGTGCTTCAAGAAGTTGCCAAGTAGTCGTCAAACAAAAAAAAAACTTGTTTAGTTTAGTTCAAGTCCTTCTTAGGGCTGATTTACACGATACGATTTTGTCGCATGCGACAAGCTCACGACAGGCCTACACCGGACTGGGGAGGGAGAGAGTGCATGCAGTAACGTGCATTTCTGGACATAGGCAGTTATTTAGGCATTGCTTTGTGTATGTGTGTTAGCAGAAGACATTTATGAACTGGACGCAAAGCTGAGAGTTTGTAAATGTGATTACGGAATTATTAATGAGTTTTACAAAGTGTTTTACAGTGACAAAACCTTCTGTCGTCATGCCTCAAGCACATTGCGCACAGTTAAGGTATCTTACTGATGAACAGTTTTCGCATAGACCATGGCCAGAAATCCATTACAAGCACGCGCAGTAGCTACCGACACTTAGAAAAAACAATTCAAGGAAACAACGTAATTTTACAAGGAATTGTGCCATAGCATGACTTCAATGAGAAACAGTATAAAATCCTGGCAACATCATCAAAATGTTCGATCTGATATCAACAATAGCACTTTTTTTAAACATTATTTTTGGCAAAATCAGCTACGTAGCTTTAAGTTAGGCGCTTCCTGAAAAGATTATAAAAGCAACAAAATTCACCTTCATATTTGACACAAAGGGCTAAAAAATGGTGTACGTTGCTCCAAAATGACGATTTCCCTTTCTTCGGAAATTTCACATTGTTGATGAACTTCCAAATGCTCGATCCGAAGTTTCATATTGACATTCCCTCCTTCACGTTGTCCGTGTTTTTATCACGGGAAAATACACTCCAGTCCTTCCCACCGAATAGAAATAAAAGGTCAAACTGAACTTCTTCATGTTAACAAAGCGGGAGCAGAATGTTTCGTGCATTATTGCAAAGTCTGTGTATTGCACAGCATTGATCTTGTGTTTCTTACCGTCATATTGCCTCTTTTCATTTGCGGTGCACTAAGTACTAAGTACTAAGTGCACTAAGTATTAATAATTCCTTAAATTCAGAGCTCTTAAAAAGACAAAAGATTATTAAATAACCTTGCCTATAATTGGTAAGAAAAAAAAATGCCACGAATTATAATGAAAAAAAAAAAGGGCTATCTACAAGGATAACCTAATTAAGAAAAATGTCGGATACACCGATGTTAGGAAGATTTCTTCCTGACTATATCACAGAAGACAAACACGGAATATCCTATCAGCCCAGGCGGAACAATCGGCTAAAATATGTTAAAGAACAGAAACAAACTGGTGTCGAATTGTTTTGCTGCATTGACATTCCCCAATGCACTGTTACTCTGCTGGGAACTAATTAAGCAAAAATATGTGGACTTCAGCTCATGAAAAGTTTCCTGGAAATAGTTTTGCCAACAAGCAAAATGCGGAAAGACATTTTTTTAATTTTTTTTAAAACAATCTATTATTTTTTTAAAATAAATTGTGTGAGCAGCACTCAGCAACAGACCTTGTCAACTTTCTCCGACCGGTATGGTCTGATTACGCAGGCTTCATCAGGGAGTTTGAACAAGTTGGTTAAAAGGAACTTATTTTACACTTTTTTTTTTTACAAAGTACAAATCACGTTCCAGCAGGGGTGTGAACAGCGAAAAACGCCTACACAACAGTACGTGCAGAATATGACTAAATTATAACATCCTGCTTGACACTGACAATTTTAATTTTAATTTTGGGGCTCACGGATTTAATGTTAAATCCACTTCCATGAAATTAATATCGTACATAAGTGGAGTACTGTTGTTTTTTTCCCTTGTGCTTTACAAAATCATTACAAATGTTATGTGCTATAGAACACAAAGTAAAGTATTTTATGAACTTAGAATACACAACGATATAGGTTTGCACACAATATACAGCACTTTCTAGTGGAGTACTGTGGTGGAGTACACTGCGTGACACGTGAACTCTTTCAATGTCATTTGCGAAACGCAATCACTTTTTTTATAATCTATAACAAACTTTGTGAAACAGTGTGGACACGGGGTGATTGTTATCTGTTGTTCTTGCGAAATGTGGAGCCAAAAATTCGCCACCACAGTTGCATCATTTGGCTGTTTGTGCGATCTATAGAACCGCCTTTTACAAGTAGAGAAATTGTGAGAGAAATTCAGTATTTTGTGCAACAAAGATTGGGGCAGCCTAAAAGAAAGCTCTAGATTGCTCCTTTGTCAGCTGGTAGGACGACCTAAGGTAAAATTTGGTGTATTTCAGTAAGCTACTCCATGATTACAGTGTAGAGCCTGAATCAAACTTGATGCTTTAATCGTATTTAAAAACATACTACCTTTGCCTTCTTCATTTAAATCCAAAGTCATTTTATTTCCGAACGTCTCATCTGTGAATGACGGCGTCTGAAATAAGTACATAAGTCTCTGCACCCCACTTTGGATCTAGGTTAAGGAATGTAAGGGTGTCAAATTTCACTTGAAAGAAGGAAAACTTCCAGCACGACTTTAATCCTGCAGGAAATTCAGTACTTTCTACCACAGGGATTGAGGCAACAGCAGAAAAAAAAACTCTAGGTTGCTCATTAATCAGCTGGAAGTAGCGACCTAAGATAAAATTTGGTGCATTTTAGTAAGTTATACATGATAACAGTGTGATACCTCTTTCAAACTTGATGCTTAAATCAAATTTTATGAACACACTACCTTTGCTTTCCCTATTTAGTACCAAAATCGTTTTCCCTGACTTCTCATCTGTCAATATGACAGAGTCTGGAATAAGTGCTTAAGTCAATGCAAACCAGAGCATAACCCCACGCTAAGGCTGTATCGCAGCTACGGATTGTAAGACTGTCAAATTTCCTTCCCTTAACGGCTCCAAGCAAGACTTCTATTTCTGCAGAAAATTCATTATTTTGCACCACAGGGATTGAGGAAACAGCTGAGAAAACTCTACGTTGCTCACTATTCAGTTGGCAGGAGCGACCTAAGATAAAATTTGGTGTATTTCAGTAAAATGTTACATTATATAATTTAAGAACATACTACCTTTCCCTTCTCCATTTAAATCGAATCTCTTTTCTTTCCGCACTTCTCAACTGTCAATAGAAGACAGTCTAGCACAAGTCCACATGTCTGTAAACCAGAGGATATTCCAAGCTTTGGTTCTAGGTTAAGGACTGTAACACTCTCAAGTTTCTTTTACTTACTACAAGGAACGCTACCAGGAATACAAGAAATTCAGTCTTTTGTACAACTGGGATTGGGGCATTCGCAGAGGAAACTCTAGATTGCTCATTAGTCAGCTAACAGGAGTGATCTAAAATAAAACTTCGCACATTTCAGTAAGCTACTAAATAACTACAGTGTAATGCCTAATTCAAAGTTTTCTTCCCGAATTTGTTATCTATGTCTGCAAACCAGAGGAAACTCCCCCACTTTTCCTCTCCATTAATTACAGACTGAAAGACTATCCTTTTTTTCTTCCTTCAGAGAAGGAAAGCTCCCAGCATGAGTTTAATTCCTGCAGGAAATTTAGTATTTTGTAGAACAGAGATTGAAGCAACCACAGAGGAAACTCTAGGTTGCTTGATCTTTATTCAGCAGGCACGAACGACCTAAAAAAATGATGTAATTTCAGTAAGCTATTACATGATTACAGGGTTATGCCTGATTCAAACTTGATGCTTTAATGAAATTCAACAACGTATTACCTTTGCCTTCTCTATTTAAATCCGAAGTCACTTTCCTTGCAGACTTCTCGTGTGTCAACATGGCAAAGTCCAGAATAAGCCCATATCTGTTCGCAAACCAGAGGACAGCCTCCTCTTGGGTTCTGGGTTAAGGGCTGTGAGACAAAGGCCTACAGGATGACTTCAATTACTTAAATTAGTACAATGATTAGGGCAGTCGCTGAGGAAACTCTAGGTTGCTTATCTGTTAGCTGAAAGGAGCGATCTAAAAAAGAATTGGTGCATTTCAGTAAGCTATTACATGCTTACAGTGTAATACCTTCCCTATTTAGTTCCAAAGAGATTCCCTCTCCCGAATCCACCTCTGCCAAAACTAGACAGTCTGGAATAAGTCCATATTTATCTGCAAACCAGATGAGTGTGTCCGCTTTGTTTCTGAGTTAAAGACTGTAAAGGAAGTCAAATTCAAATCTAAAGTTTATCAATTGTCACATAGCAGGAGCAACCTAAAATAACATTTGGTGTACTTCAGTAAGCTATTACATGATTACAGCTTGATTCAAAGCTTGATTCAAACTTGATGCTTTCGTCAAATTTAAGAACATACTCCCTTTACCTTCTCTATATATGTCGAACAGCATTTTCTTCAAGGATTTCTCATCTGTCAAGACACTCTAGAACAAGACCTTACGTTTTTGCTTCAAACAGTCAATTACATCCTTGGGCAAAGCTCTAATTTCGGCTTCTTCTTAAGGCGATCTCTAGCTGCTTTCCCAGTAATCGTAGAACTCATTTTCTTCGCAAATTCGTCTATACTTTGATATAGGCTTTTCGCTATTCTACATTTCACTTTTGGCAACAGAGAATAACCCACAGTTTGCAAAGCGCCATTAGGGGCATCAAAAGCACCCGACTTGGAAGAATTTTTTCTCCATTGCCAAAGCTCTTCTCCACTAATTTAAATGATGGTGATCTTTCTGTCGAGCGATTTTAACTTTCATCGAATTACGCTGATCTTTTCTCCGGTGAGAAAAGCACATTCCGTAAAATTTCGGCACAATCATTCATTTTTACTACGCGTAGTTTAATAGTTAATACGCACATACATTCATTCATGCCTTAACTTACCCACATCGATCAAATGCGCAAAAAATCTTTATTTTTGCCATATTTCAAGTTTATACAGTTAGCTGGGTCGCGATTGAGGCCTGTGAAGGTCCCGGATGTAACCAGGAATTATACGTGACGAGTAAACTCTAGGTTCCTCATTATTAAGCGAACGGGAAAGATCTATAAAAAAAAAATGTTATTTTAGTAAGCTATTTCATGATTACAGGGTTATGCCTGATTCAAACTTGATGCTTTACTGAAATTCAAGATCATATTAGATTAAACTTCTCTATTTAAATCCAAAGACACTTTCCTTGCAGACTTCTTATATGTCAATGACACAGTTCAGATTAAGTCCATGGCCGTGCGCGAACTAGAGGAAGGCCTTCTCTTGGGTTGTGGGTTAAGGGCTCTAAGACAAGCAAGGCTTAGAGGATGACTTCAATTACTTCAAGGATTGAGAGAGTCGCACAGGAAACTCTAGCTTGCTGATTTATCAGCTGGCAGAAGCGACCTAAAACAACATTTGGTGTATTTCAGTAAGCTACTACATTCTAACAGTGTAATACATGATTCAAATTTGATGTTTCAATGAATTTTAACAACGTACTACCTTTGCCTTTTCTGGATATGTCCAACAGCATTTTCTTCAAGGATTTCTCATCTGTCAAGACACTCTAGAACAAGACCTTACGTTTTTGCTTTAAACAGTCAATTACATCCTTGGGCAAAGCTCCAATTTCGGCTTCTTCTTAAGGCCATCTCTAGCTGCTTTCCCGGTAATCCTAGAACTCATTTTCTTCGCAAATTCGTCTAGGCTTTGATATAGGCCTTTCGCTATTTGACATTTCACTTTTGGCAACAGCGAATAACCCACTGTTTGCAAAGCGCCATTAGGGGCATCAAAAGCACCCGATTTGGAAGAATTTTTTCTCCACTGCCAAGGCTCTTCTCCGCTAATTTAAATGATGGTGATCTTTCCATCGAGCCATTTTAACTTTCATCGAATTACGCTGATCTTTTCTCCGCTGAGAAAAGCACATTCCGTAAAATTTCGGCGCAATCATTCATTTTTACTACGCGTAGTTTTATAGTAAATACGCACATACATTCATTCATGCCTTAACATACCCACATCGATCGAATCCGCACAAAATCTTTATTTTTGCCTTATTTCAAGTTTATACAGTTAGCTGGGTCGCGATTAAGGCCTGTGAAGGTCCCGGATGTAACCAGGAATTATAAGTGACGAGTAAACTCTAGGTTCCTCATTATTCAGCGAACAGGAAAGATCTATAAAAAAAAAAAAAGATGTTATTTTAGTAAGCAATTTCATGATTACAGGGTTATGCCTGATTCAAACTTGATGCTTTACTGAAATTCATAATCATATTAGATTTAACTTCTCTATTTAAATCCAAAGACACTTTCCTTGCAGACTTCTTATATGTCAATATGACACACTTCAGATTAAGTCCATGGCCGTGC
>NC_090895.1:19088188-19105688 GCF_036669925.1 Montipora capricornis | reverse complement strand
TCGAGGAGGAAAGTGAAGGTTTCTCATTATTCATCGGGCAGGATGGACCTAAAATACATTTTGGTATGCTTCAGTAACCTATTACATGATATCGATGATGCCTCTTTCAAACTTGATGCCAAAAACAAAATTAAGAACATAGTACCTTTGCTTTGTTTATTTAGTTCCCAAGTATTTCCTTTCCCGACCTCTTATCTGTTAATCAGAGAGTCTAAAATAAGTCCATGTCTCTACAAACCATTGGACAACCTCCACTTTGGATCTGGGTTAAGGATGGTAATACTACCATTTTTTTTTTCCTTGAAAGAAGGAAGACCTCCAGGATGACTTAATTGCTGCAGGAATTTCAGTATTTTGAACAACAAGGATTGAGGCAATTGCACAGGAAACTCTACGTTGCTCATTTATCAACTGGCAGGAGCGTCTTAAAATAAAATTTGGTATGTTTCGGTAAGCTATTACATGATTACAGTGTAATGCCCAATTCAAACTTGATGCATTAATCAAATTTAAGAACATACTCCTTGGCCTTGGCCTTGGCCTTGGCCTTGACCAAAGTCATTTCCTTCCTGAACTTCTGATCTTTTTATATGAGACAGACACACAAGTTTCTACCAACCAGGGAATAGCCTCTTCTTTGGTTCCCAATTAAGGACTGTAACACTGTCAATTTTCTTTTCCTTGAAAAAAAGAAGACTTTTAGCATGACTTTAATTGCTGCAGAAAATTCAGTATTTTGTACAACAGGGCTTGAGGAAACTGGAGAAACTTTAGGTTGCTTATTATTCAGCTGGCAAGAGTGACGTAAGAGAAAAAATGGTGTATTTCAGTAAGCTATTACATGATCACAGTGTAATGTTTGACTGAAACTTGAAATTTAATGAAATGACTTTAAGAACATACTGCATGTACGTTTGCCTTCCCTATTTATATCCAAGGCCATTTTCTTTCCGGACTTCTCATCTCTTATGGTTTTTTTGTCGTTCTTTTATGATATAGTCAGGAATAAGTCTACATGTACATGTTCTCTTCACATCAGAGGACAGGCCCCGCTTTGGTTGTGGCTTGAGGACAAGACTGATTGTGTAAAAAGGATTTGTAAAGTCCCACTTGATATTTACCAAGTTTTGTTTGTATTGCTTACAGTTACTTGTTTTTCCGACACAGCCCCTATCATAAGAATCGTGAAATGCATTTCTCGTTAACCTTCCTTTGATTACTCAAGTCATCACTTGCTTACATGTAGTTGAAAAATAACAAACCAAGTTCCTTAAATAACAATTCATAAACCTTCTTAATCCACAGGAAACTTTCCTTTACTTTTCCAACTGAATGCTAAAATGAATCGTAACTAAATTAGAGGGAATAACAATTGAAAAGAAAAAAAAAAAGCTTCCTAATATCACCCAAATATCTCCAGGATTGCCTGTCATGTACTTATTGATTATTTTACTTTGTTTTAAAGGGTGTATATTGTTTGCAATTTTCTTGCCAGCTCTATCTGCTCTGCCAGTACTAATTTAAGGGTGTGTGTTGTTTGCATGGTATTGTTACTCATTGAGTTTGTTAACTTGTTTTTCAATTTCTTTACAAAGTTGGATTAGGGCCTTTATGTCCTTTTTAGGCATGGCTTAACACTCAGACTCCACAACTTCAAGCTCATACGTCTTGCTTGTTCCAAACTCATGTCCATCATTTTTTCCCCAAGAGCTGAGGACACACTCTAAAGGACAAAATAGCTTATTGAGGCACTTTGTAGGGGTGCTTTATAAAGACACTGAGCTATTCCCAATGCCCCAAAGTCATAGAGAACCTAATTCAATTCAGGGAACAATCTACGATAGTGTTTTCAGTACTGGTAGAACACATGGAGCTGAAAACTGCAAACAAGACAGTCCCTTAGAAATACAGAGAAAATAGTCAATAAATAGATCGGAAGCAAGCCTGAAGCTAACAAAAGTTGAGCAATATTCTTTGATTGCACTCAAATGGTAAGACAGCCGTGTTGGTGCCACAACAACAGAAAACGGTATAATGATAGTAGCCCATGTTTTGCATAATAATAGAGTCAAATTCCCATATGACTTTTTGGTTGTTGTTCTTTCCACGAACACGACCTCTGTGAGGTCAGGTGCAATCAAAGAACTAGGTGACATTTTTTCTTTTTAATTCTGATTCCTCTCTAGTTTAATTACAATTGACAAAAACATTCAGTTAGAAAAGTAAAGAAAGGTATCCTTGGGATTCAGAAGGTTGAATAAAAGGAAGAAATAAGAAATGTATTTCAGAACTCTTAAGACAATGGCTGTACCAAAAAAGAACCCAAATCCAAGTGGCTGAAGACTAACATTTAATGCCTCTTGGGTAATTTTTCTGCCATTGCCATGAACCAAGCCTTGATATTTGCATGAAAAACTGATTGCTTTGGGGTTTTAATCTAGGAGGAATCTCGCAAATAATGTCTGCTTCCAGTTTGGCCCATTTTGGCACCAGCATTTCTGTCAGTATAAAATATATGTACTGCAATACAATACACTCAGCAGAAGAATACTATGATGCTTTGCATTCATTCACCAAACTACAAGGAACTAAAGTTCAAGTTCGTTCAAGTTTCCTGTGCAGTTCCTGTAGAGCATATGCGATTGTTATTCCAGCCCCACTGGAACGTGTGATCAAAAGATTGATTGGCATTTCCCTTTTGAAATGTTTTGAAATTCATAGGATAATTCAAAGTAAGGTCATTAAATAACATGTCATGTTTTATGTTTAAAATAATGTGATAACCCATTCTGAAACAGTGGAACTTTGTTATTACTTGGCCACTTTGCCCTGGTAAGTTCCCGGAGGTGACCAGGAATTGTATGTGACGTTTAAAGTGGGCCTCTATATGATGACTACATCTTGCAATCCAAATGTGAGATCACTCAACCACTTTTTCATTGAGCAAAGTCTTGTTTGAACTGATACTGGTAGAAAAGAAACTTGTCACCTGGAAATCCATGCAGAAAGTCCTACCAATATGTATGACAAGTAGCACATTTTTCACCTCAATTAAGTAATGGTCCGGCTAAGAAGCAGGCAGCCCAGCGGCAAAAGTACTTAGAAGCTGCTGCTCCAATCGAGGCATCTGATTGGCTAATATCGGAAAATGTCGAAAAAAGATGAGAAAAAATGAAAAAAAGGCCTTTTTTGGATTTCTTCTTCCCCATGCCCTTGATGTCTGTCTCTCGGCCAAATTTGGGCATTGTTCTATGCGCCATTCGCCAATCGGCAAATGGCGCATAGAATCTTGACGATATTTACAAACATAGTTTTTGAAGGCATAATGATTTGTTCTACGAAACAGAATCTAATTTTTTAGACGGCAAGTCGATTACATTTTTCATTGAAATTCAAATTTCGCGCTTTTAGCTGCTTACACCAATGGGAACAGCCGAACTTAATTTGATTAAAAATGTTGGCACATTTTAACTAACCGACGCTATTGCCGCGGGCTATTGTTTTTCTGCCTGCTTCTTAGCCGGACCATTACTTAAAATTTCTTACACAGCCATTGTCAATACTCAAGTTTTTCTTCAAGAATTTCCTCCATCGTAGAAAAAGTATTTTATAATGGTCATCATTTGCATAATGGCTATGGAGTTTATTCTGCCGATAGAACGTATTCCAACTTCCTTTGGAGATTTTCTTAAAAGATATTTCTTGTCAATAGCACGACTGCTTATATATTGCTCTCCTTAGTTCTTCCTATAATTTTGCCACATTAATCCAGGGGATATTGTAGATATTCGTTGAATGACAGCGCTAGGAAGACACCTCTTCAGAAAGATTTACTTCATAGGTACAGTTCACCAATTAACGCTCTAACACGAATTATTTCTCAATGAACCTTAATTTTGTTTCGAAGTGTTACAAACTTGGACTATAGTAAGAAATAGTAAGAAGCGACTTACCTCTACGCCTCATTTGAAACTCCTAGAACCTTGAATCGCCTCGACTTATGTAAAGAACACAAAACACCCGAGGCTTTTGCTAAAAATGGCGGAAGCGAGGCTCTACAATTCCACTCCCTTATTTGGAAGTAGACATTCACAAAGGAAATCACTGACGAAATATAAAGCAAATATGTCTAACGCGAAGAGTATCAAAATGGCTAGCTTTGCAGCCAATAAAAACGCACTTTGGCGAAAGTGCATGCTTTGTAAAATCTCGCATTTTCAAAGTTTCATTGCTCAAAGATGATCTGGTTTGTCTGCGTGGCAGACCTATTTCCGGTTATCATTTCCCTCCAGGGAACCAGGCCTTCACTCCCGGTTAAACTTTACAGAGATTCGCTACTTTTCCATTCCTATAATGCAATACGTTTTGGGGTACAAGTCATTTATAACTGGATATCCATTCTTTTAATGCAAATAACCCCCAAAATGAACTGTATTATGGGATTTGTTGAAATAGCGACGACCTCACTGTCCAATGCACTTTTCATATTGAGTACTTTATTCTCGGCTAACTAATTACAAAACGATAGCCTTGTGCCAGTAAGAAAAACAAAATGTAAACAGACTTCCCTATTTTTGGTCTTGTAGAAAATTAAATCATTCAACTCGCTAGCTCTGACAATATAAAAGCCTCAATAGGACTTCCAGCATTGCAAGAGGCGCGTGTGTGTATAAAGTATGTGTGGACGTGAGCGCGTAACTGTGCATAAACAAGAATGTCTAAACACAGTGTCGTTTTTATCGCACTCGATAGTTTGGGACGTTTAAGGCATCTATTACTGAATAAGGCCCAAGCGCGGCAACAGAAGACAAAGGTCATCAGATATTAAATGCGTCTGCCCTACTTTTGTTTTAATTCTTCAATTCGTGTCGAGGCGAAAAAACAAACGCATCATTTTGCTTTTCACAGTAAATACGTTTAAAGGACACAACCACAGGGAAACCAGAATCGTCGCCTGTTGACGGGCTCCCAAGGAAGTATAACATTCGAGCAGTGCTACAATTAAGGTGCGTTGCGAAAACGTGCTTGTTGCTTGACGATTATGTTTTGGCGTTCCTTTTCCGCTTCTCAGCCTGTCCCAACATTCTGAAGATCTTTCTTCTCTGCTCTTTCTGTTTCTGTAATCTTTTCAAATTCTTCTTCTCTTGTTCTGCGCGGGAAAGTTTCTTTTTTTCTTGTTTACTCTCCTTGCGTTTTCTTAGTCTCTCCTTGTTTGCAGTGTTCAGTTGCTGCATGAGAGTAAACGCCTAAAAAGAACAACGACAATGGCAATCAATCAATCGATCAATCGATCAATCGATCAATCAATCGATTGATCGATCAATCAATCAATCAATCGATCAATCGATCAATCGATCAATAATACGCAACGTACAAGCGATCCTCGCACTTAACTGGACAATTTAAGCAATTTTCTCTCAAAGACACCCGTCAAATTCAGCTGGTAGAGCATTGCACTGGCATTCAATCTCGTTGAAGACACCTCAATTTTACAGGTGTCTATACACCTTATTCCAAAATGGCCGCTATTTAGATATTCTTTTGTTTTTATTGAAATTAGACCTTGATGCCTCGTTCAAGGCAAAATATTCTTTTGAATTTTCAGCTCAAGAACGAGGCATCAAGGGCTAATTTTAATAAAAACAAAAGAATATTTAAATAACAGCCATTTTGGAATAAGGTCTATACAGACAATTTCTTAAATCGACCAGTCAAGTGCGAGGATCACTTAGAACTACCTTTCTTCCTAGTATTTACTTCAATCAATCACTCGATCGATGCCGCAATCAATCAACCAATCAATTAATCAAAGCATATCAATCCCGCTTCTTTGACCCTATTGTTTTTACGGTTAGAGTCCATCGTTGATTGGTTGTTTGTTTTGGTCCATTGTTTTCTGAGCCAATCCCGAGAACCGTTGTAATAACTGCGTACTGACGCAGCTCTTTACAACCTCTAATTTCATTGGATCCCTTTAGGACGCAGCTCTATTGTTTTTAGGGTTAGGGTCCATCGTTGATTGGTTGTTTGTTTTTGGTCCATTGTTTTCTGACCAATCTCGAGGACCGTTGTAATAGCTGCGTACTGAGCCGCTTCTTTGCTAGGTGAAAAGACAAAAATGATTCAGGCCGCAGAAACATCAGTTTCAATTGCAAAAAGGTAATTTTAGCTCAGCTCCTTCTTAAAATGAATTCCACGTTTTGGAGCTGGTTGGTCATTCCTCTTTGCATGTGAACGGGATACAATTCTGATCGCACACTTGAACTCGCTTTGAAAACAAGTCTGTCAAAGGAAAACCTGAAATGGTGGTCTATTAAATTAAATGCTTGGAAACCTCTTCAAATCTATTAATACATGAGCACAGGATGCCTAAACTACGATTTCAGCTTCCAAGACGGTAATCACACTACCAGTTATATCCAATGTTTGGTGAGACCTTAAAACAGCTAGCATGATTTTATTTTTCTACTCACCGATTTTTCTTTGGGCTCCATGACAACGGCTCGCTTGGTTTCCAGGGTCGGCTTGGTTCTCTTCTTCATCAGTTTTGGTTTCGATTTGAATGGCAGCTCCTTCTGTAGTTTCTCTGGGATCTTGAGAGGGTTAAAGTGGCGGGTGACGCGTTCGATAGGCTGAAACGAAAGAAAACGTTTGATCATTTAGAGTAAGACAGATTATAGAGAAAACAACAAGAAAGCCTTTTTTTCCAATGGTAACTTACAGTATGCCACGGGTAACGCTAAGCTTGATCTCTTACAACGATTTTAGTATTTTCATAGTTTTTGGCCTTTAAATGGGTATCTTTCCTGGCGTCACTGTTTACATGTTTTCATTAACATATGAGTTTGCTGACAGAAGGCACTATGTTATTTACAAATTGACATCATTGAAAGGGAAAACTAATTTGCTAACCTTAGGTAAATTTCCAATTTTAAGCCTTTTAGCTTTGATAACGTGCCACTGTTTAGCCATCAAAAAGTGATACATTCTTGCGTGCCAAAGGCGCAAATGATCCGATTCGAACCTCAAAGTATTATTGCTCAGAGATTATCCGCTACATCGGGTTCCAATTTCCAGAGATTCAGTGACTCCTTATGCAATCAATATTCAGCACTTTATTCTTGGCTAACTGAGTAGAAAATCATAGCTTTGTGATAATGAGGCTAACAAAACAAAGATTCCCCCATGTAAATCATTTTACAAATACCTAATGTTTTTGTAAATTCAAGGATAAATAACGATGAACGAGAATAAGTTGTGAACCTTGTACAGCGAGTCTGCATTGACAGGTGGTTTCAGTCCAAGATCCTTTCTCAATTGACCCACAGTACGCATGCCTTGCCATTTCTCTTTCTGGTCTGACGGAAAGAGCAGTGACGTCACTGGGTTGTAAAAATTCGGCACGGAGACTGGGTACCAAGTTCTTATGAAGACTATATCTAGACAACAAAAAATGGTTTTTGCTTAAATTCCCCCTGAGCAGAATCAACACTTATAATGTTTTGCTTGAGTAAATAGTTGAGATGAAATTTCTCCTCTTTTCTCAGCTGCGATTAACTGTTCACCTTATAATAAAAGAAAATACTAATGTGTAAGTTATGTAGATGGGGAACGTCGAACTTCTTGAATGATCGTCACATGTAAATTAAATCATTGCATCTTGGGTAACACCCTATCATATATAGGTTGTTTGCAACCAAGCTCAAGAGATGTAGATAATGCTGCAATTACAATCGCTGGTGCTAATGACAGATCTTTTGTTTTTGTCCACCAACACCGTGGCCATGATATATATCGGTCAACAACAACTTGTGTTATTAACGACTTTAAGCGTGCGTTTTCCGCCTCATAGTGGCAACAAGGCCACGCTGCAGAAGACAAATATACATACCACTCATTAATATTTTGTCTTCGAAACTTGCACGAAATGCACCATCGGGACTCTGCAAATAAAACGATTGAGAAAATGCATTTGTTTAAGAAACACATACTAAACCGATTAAAAATGTTCGATTGGTGTTAAAGCTCCTAAATTTATGACCCATACCTTCAACGCGCGCTTGACCTGTCCTCTGATACCACTAACTGTTCGTATTGTAGCGCCCTCAAATTTTGCAACTTCAAGAGCAGAATTAAACATGCCCTGCGTCAAGCAAGAAAAAAGGAACCAACATTAATGAGCTTTACTTAATGACATTTATTTACAGGTTAACTGTATTTAGCGCTGCAGCTCTAATTGGGGAGTCTGCACAGAAACCAAGTGAAATGAACTCCTATCAAACCGCAGATTGGTTTTCGAGAAGAGGGCGAAACCGGATTACCCGCCAGAGCATATCTCTCGGAGCAGAGTAGAGACCCAAAACACTTTACCCACATGTGACACCAAGTCTGGGAATCAAGCCTGGGGCACATTCGTGGGAGATACTCTCTCTACAACAACGTGAAATCACCCAATTTTAGGTTTGACGACAATGCTATAATCCAACAAAAAAACATTCATTGTTTATATTTAGTTTAAAACTGTTTACACCCATCCAGCTGCAGGATAGTTCGCCGTGTAATGTGCAACGAGAACAAGACAGAGTAATGCTTAGTTATATTTTGGAGTGACATTTCCATTGACATTGCAGCTGTTGTCCTTGCATAAACTCACTACTAGCGCATATCACTAAGAGCTTGCACCTTTATAAACGCAGTGTTCTTAAATATCTTCATTGGTGTCCCTGTTAATTTAAGTTTCTTCACGAGCTGCACGGACTTATCTAAGTCCAACACGGTTCCTGTTGCTGAAATACGAAAGTCTGCCTGAAATTCAAAAAAAAAAAAGGAAATAAAAACCCAAAAGAGTAATCAATCAAAAAGATCATTCCCCTGCTCTGGAAACACGTAATCGACTGATAAACACCTTTTGAAAACATCGAAAAAGTTGTGTTTAAAGCCCCAAGCACATCAGATCTATCAGCTTAGCAAAGTTTCATTCGTGGCTGTTGGCGTAAGCAAGCTCCCCTATTGCGCGGTGGTATTTTCAGCACTTTTCATCATATGTGCCATCA
Organism: Montipora capricornis; assembly: GCF_036669925.1. Taxonomy (NCBI): domain Eukaryota; kingdom Metazoa; phylum Cnidaria; class Anthozoa; order Scleractinia; family Acroporidae; genus Montipora; species Montipora capricornis. Next base: position 19,096,635 of record NC_090895.1, on the reverse strand, counting down.
CGCCGAGTATTAAATATGTTGAGTAACTTTTTGGCATGAGTGAACATTTGCTACAAGTGTGCGCGCGTGAAAAGCTGTCGAGTTTCTATCATACACCAAACAACAACCTAAATCTAATGCTTTGTCCAGATCTTTCTTCTGGAAATCTCTGAAACGTCTTCGTCTTAGTTGCAATAAGAAAAGAGAAAGCAAAATTTCTTCTTCATCTGATGAGCTGGAGTCCGGCTTTGAGTTTTGTTCTTCCCTTTCCGTATCGGCCATGTTTAATTTAATTTAATTTAATTCACGTTTTATTCTCATATAATTATGGAATTACAGATAAATGGTTTCCCTAGCTGAAAGTCTAGTGATCCGAAAATTATAGGGATCAAAACTTATCTTTTCGAAAATTTTAGCAAGAAAAAGGCTCCCGAAAATTCTAGGTGACCTTTGTAGGGTAAAAATCCGTTAAAAATAGGCAATTATACCATGTTTTAGATCTTTGAAAATCCTAGGCTAGGCAGGCAAGCAAGGAATTTTACAACAAATGTTCCGAAAATTCTAGATCTCAAATCGTCTTCCGAACAGATATTTTCCGAAAATTGACGTTGGGTGCACCAGAATTATTCAAAATGTTGAATATTCCGCGTCGATGGCACGCCTGACGAAAAGCGCTGAAAGCGGCACCGCACACTGGGGGAACTTGATTACATGAAACTTTGCTAAGCTGATAGCTCCAGTGTGCTCCGGGCTTAAACACCAATAGGTGGTTTGCAAGCAATCTCTAGAGACACAGATAACAATGATGCAATGTACAATTGCAAGTGGACAAACAAAAGGACCTAATAGGGACCTTAAGATTCTGCTACGGCGATGTCTACGAGAACGCCCCCAAATAAATCTGCAACGTAAAATTCAAGTTCTGAGGCCAACGTGAGCACATAGCGCTGAATAACAACTTTTTTCGCCAGGTTTTAACATCTTTCCCTGCACTTCACTTCCCGGATAGTTCGGGTAGTTTATAGAAGTTCAACGAGTTGGACTAATGACGACACAGTTTGGAAAATGAGTCGTAATGCAGATCTCTAGGTCCCTAGTGAGAGGCCTTTTTGTCCACCAACATGGTCGCGGCAACGTAACGTGAAAATCACTTATTACTCTAAGTCGGTAATTTTTTGTACCGCAAAATAAGAATTCTAATCAAATAAAAATAGTAAATAAAATACTTCACATAAGGCTAAAACAATAAACGATGCAATACATATAACTTTAAAATAGAGCCATCAAGTATGCCTCACAACAATTTCCAACGCAGAAACAGGTTTCCACATAGGCCTTTTATTCTTCATAGATGGCAAATAGGCCACTTCGGAAAAAAACATAATACTCTTTGTTTCTTCTCCACCCCCCCCCCCCCCCTACCAAAAAAAAAAAACAGATGCCATAAGCATTGTTACCAGTTTCTCTTGGGACTTACAATGGCCCATATCGGCCGAGAATTGAGTTTTGTGAAAAATGGAAGAGACTTGTTTGATATAACCTCATTCCCTGCATGTTTGCTACAGGTATCACGTAACTTCTCAAAAGAGAGAGTTAGAGTTGAAAAAGAAAATTTTCATGGTTTTATGACAAGCACCCGTTTGACGTTTGATATAACTGGATGCGATGCTAAAGCTCGCTATTATCTTCCCTGTATTGCAACAAGCAAACCTAACGAGATCAAATTAGCTATCTTCAATTAACACATTGCGCAAACAAGAATTGCGCAAACAAGCCAACTGAGGGAACTGGGAATGTACCAAAATGTACCAAACAGTGAAAAATTCCAGTTGACAACACATCTCCTTGCATGCATTAATTCCGCAAGTAGGAGATCCAGATCAAGCTATGACCGTTTAGGTATGTCTTTGACATAAAACCTTGAAACTGAATTGTCAGTGCATACCGTATTGCCTGCTACGCTCTTTATAGCTAGAACACCAGCACCAGGAGGAGCAATGGGGCCTAAAACCAATACATGCAAAAAGGATAATGAATACAATTGTAAGAACAAATGCTTCTTTAGCAACAGCTGGGAAGTTGTTTTGCTCAAATTTTAGAATGGTCAAGTATAGGTTCACGCGCCATTTCAAGTTGTCTTATCCCATTCAGGAGCGTATGAAACTACATGTATGCAAATAGATTTCTTAGTTACTAAAGACAAAGGGTATTCCCTAGTGTTTTCACTAAACGAAAATATGCAGTTCAAAAGCACTTCCCACAACTTGTAAATTATAAAATTACACACGTTCAGATAGAAAATGAGAAGATCCCGAAAGTGTGCCGGTTCATTGTTTGAAGCGACCCCACAAAACTACGAGATCGATCAACTTGGTACGACAGGGAAGTGAATCCTACAGGAAAACTTGAAGTGCCAGCTACGTGTAGGAGTCAAAATTGCAGGTAGATGACTTTCCACTCTGTTTTAAAGGGAAAATTCCATGCCTTTTGCCATTGTAAAAAAATCAAGATAAATCCACCCGCTGGCAATTTTGGTATTGGAATAAGAGGCAGCCATAATTATACGGAATGACCCTTACCGAAAAAGGTAGCCATGCAGTGTAAGTGTTCTGGGGTGTATTTTAAAAGCCGATGCCGGCCGTTGTGGTCCTGAATCGAGTACATTGCAAGTGTCTGGAATCTACGCCAGCCAACAGAGACGACCAGCGGATCACGAGTCTTAAGTATGCGCTTGTGCCATCGATGCTTCTTGAAGCGTAACTGAAGAAAAAAGTAACAGGAAAAAAAGAATTACTGCTTTTAAAGGGACACTGTCACGGAGTGACATGCGCAATAGATATTCTATAGATTCGAATATATTCGGTATATGTGCGTTTCCGGCATTTCGACCATTCGTTTTTTGCTCTTTTAGGGGAATCGAAGAGTCGTTTTCGCCCAGAGTTTCTTCGTTTACCTCCATGGCTGCCGCCACTCGTGGACGCCATTTTGAATTTAGCACTTCAAACTTGAAAAAGTCAGGCTGAACTTTTCAAGTTGGGATTCGAAAAGCTGGCGCATGCGCGTCCGTGACAGTGTCCCTTTAAAACACTCTAGACACGTACTTCTTCTTTATTTGTTATTGATTTCATGGGTTCATGGGATGTGTTCGAACCAGTGATGATATATAAACTGATACGGATTTTGGGGAACAATATTACGACTGCCAACTTAACAAGACTCAACAAAGTGCATACTTCATACAGTATCTCCTACACGCTCTCAAATCGAAGGCCACTAATGTCAACGCTAAGGCTAAGTACCAAAGATAAGGCCAACGCAAAATAAAATTATATTCGCGGGAGCAAAGACATGAGAATGGCTATAACACGAGTGTAGGAATCGCGCAGGCCTGTCACCCCCATTCACACAACGACTGATAAGATCAACGCCAGTTTAATGGCCACGCTCTCACTCAGTGGGATTCAGTTCCAGTTCAGTGATAGAGCAACCGGAAGGTCGAAGTGAATCTAGACACCACTCAAGACCAAGAAGTGAAATGTTTGTCTGTTTTGGAAAGCTCTTACCTGGAGAAATCCCATCTTTTCTTCACTGGAAAGAAGACCGCCAAGAATAACAGGATATTTGGCATCGAAGTTGGTCACAAACTCACAAGGCATTTGATCCAACTGAAAGAAAGGGAGAAAAATGCTAATCACTGACGATAACGAGAACGGCCAGAATGATGGTGATGGTGATGACGATAATCACGATGGTGGAGAATGTGGGTATAATTACCTATAATTATCTATTCAGTATATACTAAAACAGTGGATAGCATTGAAGGCACGCTTTGCTTGGCTACTCAAACTCCAAATATCCAGCCGGAGTTTTGAGGTGAAGTGAAGTGAAGCGATTAGTCTCTCCCCTCGGGGCTTTTCAGGACTAATTTACAATGTTTTTCGGGGGACTTAAGCCAGACTGCTTATTACACAGTTTACAATTTATTTTAGGAAGTGAAATATGCCCCCGTCCAGATAAGGTCAGACTACAACACCGGGACTACGTCCCCTACTCTTATCGAACAGTGAGTGGGTTCTTTAGCGTCCCATACTTTTTAATTTCCAGCAAGGGTTATGAGACGGGACCTCCGCTTTACAGTCCTTATCCGAGAAGACTTGAAAGTCTAACCATTTGCAGATGTAATTACAAAGGCAGCACATTCTCCTCAGTTATTTTAAGACCCTGAGTGTTGGTCCGGCCGGAGTCGAACTCACGACCTCCCGCATGACAGCCCGATGCTCAACCAACTGAGCCACCGGTGCGCGGTTCAGTTTTTGATCTCGCGACCTCCCGCACAAACGCCCAATGCTTAACCAATTAGGAAGTATCTCACTAAAGAACCAGCAGCAGTTTGTTGTTCACGCATTTGTCACATCGAAACTAGATTATTGTAATGCATTATTATATGGCCTGCCTAAATATCAGTTACAAATATTGCGGTATGTACAAAACACGTCGGCTAGAGTTGTGTTGCAAATGAGTAGGTTTCACAGCACATTACACCTGTTTTGTGCGAGCCTCACTGGCTGCCGATTCAATACCGTATTATTTTCAAGCTTCTGCTTTTGGTGTATAAATCACTGAATGGGACACCGCCTAGCTCTCTAGCTCAGAAACTACATTATCGTTCTCATACTATATCATTAAGGTCTGTTAGTAATGAACTTTTAATGCAGCCTAGATCGTATACCAAGACCTATGGAGACAGGGAATTCGCTGTTCATGTACTAAGAGAATGGAACTATGGAACTTAATACCCTAAGAAATTCGGAAGTCTAACACCACCTCGACTTTTGAAAGATCACTTAAAGTGCACCTAACCCCAAAATATTTTTTTCGCTAAAATGAATCTTTGCAACTGTTGAAACGCTTTGCAGCCATTTTTTCATTTTTCTAACAAATCCTGCCATTTTATAGGCTTCGAAAGTTGCGAAAATCCAAGCATCTTTTGTTCACGACCGAGTCAGAAGGGGAGTGGGTCTATTTCCTGATTTGACGTCACAATCTCCTTTGCATGCATTTTTACAAAGAGTTAATGCAATGTAAATCAGTTTGTGACGTCAAAACAGGAATAGACCCACTCCCCTTCTGACTCGGTCGTGAACAAAAAAAGCTTGGATTTTTGCAACTTTCTTAGCGTATAAACTGGCAGGATTTGTTAGAAAATGAAAAAATGGCCGCAATGCGTTTCGAACAGTTGCAAAGATTCATTTTAGCGAAAAAAGTATTTTGGGGTTAGGTGCACTTTAAGATGCACTTGTTCACTAAATTTAGTAGTAACAGATCATTCTTTATTACATAAGTATAGAGATTTCCGTGATGAAATAAAAATGACATACGATGTTTTCACTGGTGAAAAATTGTCGTATCTGCTTTTTGATTGGTCGGACGATTTTTCTTTCACTTGTGAAAAATTGTCGTATCAGATTGACTAATATTATGTTGAAATTTGGCGCCAGTGGCCTGTGCATTGACAGTGGGAGCGCAATTTGTAAACATGGCGGCCCACTGGTGTAAGGTTTTCAAAGTTTTTGATCTTTTATTGCTTAGTTTTCTGCACGAAATACTTATAAACGGCCCTAGTGTAAATATAATAGGATATGGTTGTATATTTGTAACTATTCTTAATTAATAGACCTAATCGGCTAACTCAATGTTGTACCCAATTCAAATCTCCCAGGATTAAGATTCTTTGTGTGTTGTATTTGCATGATAATGTAGCATTCATATGTAAATGATATGGAAATACCTGGAACAAAACGTTTTATTCCCAAAGGGTTTGAATTGGGTACAACATTGAGTTAGCCGATTATATCTATTATGTTTATATGATTGTAAAGCGCCTTGAACATAGGATAAGAACGCTACGGAAATAGAGTTATAATAATAATAATAATAATAATAATAATAATAATAATTATTATTATTATTATTATTATTATTATTATCATTACCAAAAACTGGTCGGCGGTGAAGATGAATACAATTCGTCCTTGTCACACGGCGGCCATATTGTCCCGGGAGACCAAAAAAGCTTTGTTTTACCACGCCAAGCAGTTATGGTCATCATCATCGTTGTCGTTGTCGTAGTCATTCTCCTTATCATTATTAGCGTCATCGTCATTGCTGTTATTCGCCCTTGTCACACGGCGGCCATATTGTCCCGGAAGACCAAAAAAGCTTTGTTTGTTTGGAAACCATGGGGGTGAGGCTTGGCGTGGTAAAACAAAGCTTTTTTGGTCTCCCGGGACAATATGGCCGCCGTGTGACAAGGGCGAATAACAGCAATGACGATGACGCTAATAATGATAAGGAGAATGACTACGACAACGACAACGATGATGATGACCATAACTGCTAACCGGTTGGCTCAGTTGGTTGAGCATCAGACTACTGGCCAGTAAGTCGTATCGCAGGCTCAACAGTTGACTCATCCACGAATTTGCTATGGCAATATTTCGTCAGGCTTTAGGACAAACGTTAACTTAATAGGTTTTTGCTTTTGATTTTTGGTGGTTTCTCACTAATGTTATACAAGTATTTTTCACACTTACTTTGGTTTTGGATGTATAAGTAACACGTCGATTTGAGTTAATACGTAACCTCAGAGAATATTTTCATTGTTTACTGACGGAATCTTTAGGGTGCTTTAGCAACGACGACGGAAACGGCAACGAGAACATCATCTCAAAACATAAATTCGCGTTATTGTAATCACTTCGTGACTATTTAAAGCTTTTTAACATGACTACGGTGTGGCAGTACCTCAAGAATGAATCCGATATGAGTCACGCTTAATTTAGGGGAGAAAATGAAAATCTTTTACGCTGTCGTCCTGCTGACGACGGCAAAGAAATGGACAAAAATGAAAAATGCACGTGCAGGGCGTGCAAAGCTATAGTCCTATGTGGTATAGCTAGAGGGCCGTAAGTAGGTTAATTGCATCTCACTCTCGCATCGCACAATGACAATATCTGATATAGAGGATATTACATGTCCGCGCGGAGATACGACATTTCTCTTCGAGTGGTGAAAAAATTTTCACGACTGAGCGCAGCGAACACCAATGAAATACTAAATCACTCCACGAAAGGCATCGAGAGACGCGATTTTCATACGTAACCACAGCAACAGCGATCTTCTCACGTGTGCAAATAACACGCTATCTTCACCTGCGAAGATATCATGTTTTCGCGCGAAAGGTCACTTGGTATTTCATTGGTATTTATATAATAAATAGTGATATTGGTGGTAATAACATTGCTTATGCAAAATTTGGTGGGACAGACGACAAGTAATATGGTATTTTCAAAAGTGGTCTATTAAAACCCAAGAATAAACCATATTTGTATTCTCAGTATTTGACTAGAGCTAGCTTGCAATGGAGGCTAATGCAGGAGAATATATTAAAAAAGTACTTGCATTTAAAAAGATTTCCCCGCATTAGCATCCATTGCAAGCTAGTACCAGTCTATTACTGACAATACAAATATGGTCTATTGCCAATGAATTGAATATTTTCTTTTTCATGCAATCAATGCACTGGTGACAAAAAATGAAGTTTCATGCGCATATGTAATAAAAGCACAATCCTCTACATCAACAAACACATAAAGCATATGCTGAACGGTCTCCCCCAACCCCCCTCTGGACAGTATCAGTCTCAAAGCAGACTATCTTGGTCTCCCCCAACCCCCCTCTGGACAGTATCAGTCTCAAAGTAGACTATCTTGGTCTCCCCCAACCCCCCTCTGGACAGTATCGGTCTCAAAGTAGACTATCTCAAGAACAAAACCCTGGCAGTATGCTATTGCTACTGTGATTGACCATCTTACCTCAACCCTTACATATACTCCGGGTCTGAACCCTTCGTAATGTGCACGCGTTTCGTCATCTAGGTCTTGGAACTCGGATTGATTCAATTGAGCTTGCTCGGACATCTGTGCTTTGAGATCGTCATAATATGAAGTTTCATCTCCTTCATCATATCTAAAGATTGTCAAATGGATAACAATGCAACAGCCTAGCATTGATTTAATAAAAGTGAATGACCTATGGTTGATTACTTAAGCAATAATTTTATAGTCAATAAGGGAATCTTTGCTGACGTCATAGTTTATATTTGTGTTTCACTAACATACATCTACAAGTTTGCTCTTTACAAATTGACTTCAAAAGGTAAAAGAACTTGTTAAACTTAGTTACATCTCTTTTAAGCATTTTGGCTTTGATAACGAGCGAGTTATTTGCCATCAAAAACTAATCAATTCTTGAGTTGCAAATGTACTAATGATTAATACATTCTTAGCAAATTTTCAAATTTTCAAAGTACCACTCCTCAGAGATTGTTTTGACACGTGATCTTGACAAGTGAAAAGATCACTGTTGCAATAGTTACATAGCAAATCGAACCGTTGTTAAAGTGAAAT
>NC_090895.1:19070688-19075688 GCF_036669925.1 Montipora capricornis | reverse complement strand
GGAAATGTGTGTTCCATTTACAACTTTTGAAAGGTCTTACCACTTCCAGGCTATTCACGGCCACATTTTTAATCTTTGGCGCGTAAAATCGCAATCACTGGGCGGCGAACGGACCTGAGTTCAATGAAACACGTTTTTCACCCGATGGAAATTTCCACCGAAATTTCCAGAAAATTTTTGTAAATGGAAAACGCCCCCCCATCTCCTCAAAAATCAAGCTGCAATTTGACTCAAGTTTAAATTGACACGATTTGATTTCTGTACAGTGCACCAACACAATTTAAATACAGTTGACAAATTATTTACTATACATGTACATGTAAGCATAGATGTCATTTCTCATGAATAACACATACGTATACAGTACATGTACAGAACTTCTGTAAGACAACAAAATTGCAACACTAAATGCAATCCCTTATACTGTAGGAACTCTTTGCCTATTTCATATTAATTTTGTGTAAAAACATTGACAATTCGTTAGTTTCTGTTATCTTAGAATTACAGTACATGCACATGGATTGCAGCTGTATGTCAGTAACATATACAGAGTAATTCCCAGGATTTGCCCATGCAAAAAGGATTACAGTGTACATGTAAATAATTTCCCAACAATGTATATTTACACCATGACTGAGTAATTTTTAAATTAGACTGTCCACTACCATTTTGACCACACTTTTTTGTTGCTGTATGTACATTACTTTATTAATGACAACTTTTGTCACACTTGCAAGGTTGAATCCCTATTGAGGAGTCAGGGTGGCTTAACAGTTATCAATCGCACCTCCCACCTCTGTGACACCGGTTTAACCTTGGCCTAGGCCATGAGGTCTACAATCATAATGTGGGCCAAGAATCAGTCAATCTCAATTTGACTCCAAGGTCTGGGTACTCCGATTTTCCTCCCACATCAAAATCAACTCATTCAATTACATCCAGCTGCAGGTAGATACCCTTGGGAGGGATAACCTCTAGTAGCCTTCCCTTTCACTGAATTACATTGTACATGAATAAACTTGTTGTTGTTGTTGCCGGGGTGCAGGGATATGTAAAAAAAGGTAAAGTAAAGTGGTGCATTTATATAGCGCCCTTATCACAACGTCTCAAGGACGCTTTACAATGATCAATTTACCCCCAGCAGACTGGAAGCATACACAGGTGCAAAAAGCAGCCGCTTCTAAGCAGTCCATGCATGCTGGTACTCATTATACCGACCTCGGAAGGATGGAAAGCTGAGTGAACTTTAGTGGGAAAGAAGGTCGCCAAATATTCCAGTCTCGGCAGAACCGGGAATGGAACCCGGGACCTTAACGTTGGAAGGCAAAGATCTTACCACTGCGCCAACCCCTCCGCTCTATGGCGCAGTGGTGAGAGCACTCGCCTCCCACCAATGTGGCACGGGGTCAAATTTCCAGATTCGGCGTCATATGTGGGTTGAGTTTGTTGATTCTCTACTCTGCACAGAGAGGTTTTCTCTGTGGGTACTCCAGTTTCCCCTCTCCTCAAAAACCAACATTTGACTTGATTTGTCTTAATTGTTAATTTCATTTTACAGTGTCCCTGATTAGTGCTCCAGCGCTAGAACGACTGGACACTTAAATAAAGTTGCTTTCCTTTCCTTTTTAATTTACATGTATGAACAATGTGTACTGTACGCCAGTCTTCCAATCACCTCAGATGTAGACTTTGACTTTTCTCTAGCAGCCTGACTTCCACCAAGATCGATATATATGGCATCCTAAATGAGACAAAAAGACTAACAGTAATCAGTAATATTATAAATCAAGGACCAATTTTGAAGTCATTTTCAAAGACTGACTCCTGCTTCAGTGATGTTGAGAGGATAAAGCCCTTTATCCTTCAACAATGAAACAGGTTAGTTTGAGGTTTACATGTTTGATTTTCTGAGAACTTTTTCAAAACTCAAGGGAAAAATGCCCGCATATACAACAAATACTGAACCAAAAAACTATTAAGCACTTGAGGCCCTGATTTTCTTGTGTATGCACAGTTCCAGAATCAAATAATACAAGATTAGTACACATATCCCATGAACATTTAACAAATAAATTAAGAAATTGCTTTTTTTGAAATCAAAAATAGGGGGTCGACTTGTACACAGAATCGACTTATACATGGGTAAATAATTATGGTAAATGGACTTTCAGAAGAAAATTAACATACCGTATTTACCCGTGTATAAGTCGACTTTTTTATGACCTCAAAATAAGCTCCAAAAATCGCCCTTGACTTATACATGGGTTAAAGATTTCGAGCCAAGTTCCAGGTAAATAAATTTATTCAAAATTAACATCATAATGTGGTCTTTGGGCATAACGAACGCAGTGGACGAAAGACTTCAAAATGAATGTAAAAGCAATTCCAGTTGAAATGAAAAAGGATTTGTTTTACTTTAAATGTTGAAGATACTCACAAGCACAAATATGAAATAGACAATGGAAATTTTCGTTTTCCAAAGGCGGAAAGCTCTAAAAAACATTCTTGTTTCTTCAAATAAAACGCGATCCTTCAGCGGCTTAGTAACCTGGCGCAATACCTCGTGTTTGCGTGCAAGCATGATCGTCACTCGTGTTGCCTAAAAATACTTGTTGGTAATGATTGTTTTTTATTCTTTATACAAACCTGGATGATTTAAATGCTTTTGCAAACTTTGTATTGTTTGATTTATGAGTTTTGTTTCGTTTGCCATGTGAGAAATTATAAGTCAAGAACCAATAAACCTTGCACATTTTGCATCGTTTTTGAAGTTATTTTCAAAGATTGACTCCTGCTTCTGTGATGTTGTGCTTAACCTCTAAAGCCCTTTATCGTTGAACAACGAAACAGGTTAGTTTGTGGTTTATATGTTCGATTTTCTGAGAACTTTTCGAAATTCAAGGACAAAATGCCCGCACATACAAGAACCGCTGAACCACAAAACTATTAAGCGCTTGAGGCCCTTAATTTTTTGTAAATCTACAGTTCCAGAAACCGAAGAAAGCAAGATTAAAATACCATTAACATTTAGCAAAGAAATTAAGAAATTGCTTTTTTTGCCATCAAAAATGGGGGGTCGACTTATACATGGGATCGACTTATACACGGGTAAATACGGTATTTATTAGCATCAGTATGGTGATGCACATGCGCAATTATTTTAAGAAACAAGCTGTACCTTGTCATACACCACCCCACCAACTCCAGATAAGGGTGCATAAATTAGCCGTTCCTTCTCGTTCAATGAGCGTTTCTTCTCTGTATCTGGCAACGGACATGGATCAGGCAAAAGACTGATCTGTTGAAGAGTGTGATCTCCGCAACCTGCATTTAATTTAACAAAAAGAAACAATATTATTTGTTACAGATGAGCAAAATAAAATTTCATTTAATTTCACGCTTTAGAGCGGTTTTCAATAAGTGTCGAAAGTAATTAGTGAATTGCTTATGTTTTGCATTACTTCACTCAGTGATTGGTTCAAAGTTCTTGTGCCACTTTTTCAACCAATCAGAAGTGAAACTAAAACCAATAGTAGCTCGCACATGCACATTTTCCCGTGCTTTGTGTGGGCTACATGTTTGTGTAATTACTTTGAGTTTTGATTGGTTTGCTGGATTGGCCACAGTAATTACTTTGGCTTTGGCTTTAGACACTCGATTGAAACTCGCTCTATTACAACTGCATCATGATACATGTACCAATAAAGCTACATGTATGGAGAAGCCTGTCATATACATGTACTGCAGACGGCTAGCTCAGTTTGTTGAGCATCAGGCTGGTATGCAGGAGGTCGTGAGTTCAACTTCCGCCAAACCAACACTCAGGGTCTCACACTGTAAAATACATTTGTACATGTACACGTAACTGAGGAGAAGGTACTACATGTCCATTGTTGTCACTACAATGTACATCCAAAAATGGTTACATGTCTAGACTGTCTTTCAAGTCTTCTCCAATAGGGACTATAAGCTGTAAGCCCCGTCTCACAACCCTTGTTCAAAAAACTCTGTGGGACATTAAAGATCCCACACACTGATCGAAAAGAGCAGGGCACAGAGTTCCCTGTGTTGTGGTCTGGTCTGATCGAGGGCCACCGGTTCGTTAACACATGGGTATGACAGTATGTGCTACCCTCATTATTAAAGACTTCACTTCACTTCACAATACATACAAATTTACATGTAAACATTATTCAACAAAAGTACCTTTAAGTTGCTAACTTAAATGTAAAAGGAGAATTAAAGAGAAATCCTACATACATCTACATGTATACAGTAAATGAAAGAGAAAAAAATATATTGCTCGTAGATCCTTAGTTTGTCTATCTCTTTATCAGCATTTTAATAGAACTACTACATGTACAGTACTATGATCATCATTATTTTGTGAGTGACTTTTACCTTCTGGCTTAAGTTGCCTTACCGATGATATGGACTTTCGAATTGTGCTTTAGATGAGTGCCCCTTACATAACCATACAGGCAAATTTTTCTGTCGCACTTAGCATTTTGGCGAATGAGTTCTGGATCAGTAAGCTCTTCCATTCTAAAACAAAATGAAATTTTAATAAATTGATAAATACACTGTAAACCATATTACAAAAAATTGATCACTTGTGAAAATGTATGATGCGGTGTTTTATTTCTTGGTTTCAAATTTTTCACACCAGTTTAATGGGACATAGCTTTCCAGTGGATGATTAACCCACTGACTCCTGGGGGTTCCCCATTGACGAATCTGGTGTTAGACAGAGTAAATACTACACTGTAGGTCTGGCCGGTTTAGGCCTGTTTAGGCATCAAAGGGTTAATTTGGATTTGTCTTTGTCTAATATTAAATTTTTATCATCATAATCTGCAACGAAGGAAATAAATCAAACCTGAACTAGTTTAAAATATTGTGAGCCATAAAATAACCTGCGATCAGGCCCATTTTTAGCTTCGCCCATATGTTCTCTTATGTCGTCTCTCGCTAAAATTGGGCCTGACCAAAAGTCTCTC
>NC_090895.1:19055688-19065688 GCF_036669925.1 Montipora capricornis | reverse complement strand
TTTTTAGTCTAAAAATATCCTTATTTGGATGCAATGTAGCTCATGCATTTTCCTTTGTGTGCAGCTTTGATCTTATTTTTTCAATAATTGGGCATAAACTTGGTGTCTTATTAAACCCCTAGCTTTGTTCGAAGAATAATTGTATGTGTTACATGCTTCAACATCATGTACTTCTCGTCTCATCTACATTAACAATGACCATTTTCCTGTAAAGATCAAGAGAGAAATATTTTTTTCTCTGTCTGGCGTCGGACAATAACACATCACAGTAATTAATAATAATATTATTATTAACTTTTTACTTGTCTAAGGGGTCCAGCTGGTTCAGAGGTGGCAAAGGGGTTAGCAACATACATGTATATTTTAAACAGTACACATATTTCCCTTTAAAATAATCAGAAAGCAAGAATAATAAGTTAGATTTAAAAGAAAAGGGCCACACTATCCAGAAAATAGCAATGTTATCGCTAATCTAGGCGGGTAGTATAAATGTTAAACAAGAAGATGCAACTACATGTACGTAAATAAACTAATTAAATAAATAAGTGAAATAATTTTATATTAACTGTACATTAGGACATTACATTGTATAGTCTTAAGTTGTGAGAATTTTGACTAGTACACTGTAACAGTTGATAATTGCCAAGTTGAACATAATCAACCTCCTTTCCGATCATATTTAAAGAACAATATTTTTAAGTACTCCGACCTGCATTTTTCTGTTTAGAAATAGATTTAGGCCATTTTTTTTTTTGCAATTTACAATGTACTAGAGGGACACTACTCCTAATTTTAGTGCCACATACGGTATGTGTATGATAAAGTGTATACAAAAAAGCTACAAATGTGACAATAATAATGACACTGAAGGTACATAATACATTGTACATGTACATGCAAGTTCAAATCCCTCTTTCAAATTAATTTTCATGCAAAGTACAGAAAATGTTACTAAATATGGTATATTAAGCTTACCAGATCAGCAATTTTTGCTATATCAATCATAGAGTTTATGTCATTGTTGCATTCTAACAAGGTGAGACGTCTCTTTTTCCCTAATTGCAAAGAAAAAAAAATGAAAGTACCAAGTCTTAAGTTAACGAAAAATTTACAGTTTTATACTGTAAATTTACATGTACCTACAGTAAGTGCACAGAAAGCTTTTATGCATATATCCCTTCACTGTAATGCATCAGTGGGTTTAGGGTTGACTTGACTTTCATCGTTAACTTAGTACAGTAATTATTTTTATCATTTCATCAAAACTACATGAGTAAAATGTAATATATGATATTGTTGTTACACCATCTTCAGCACATACACTGTAGCACTACCTGTATCAATATCGCTCAAAGATACAAGTGCCTTCAAACAAAACTGCATGCTACATGTATAAACTTGTACACACAAATAGTGTACGTGTGTGAGTGTAAAATCTACATGTACATACAATTTATAATTAGCACGTACTGTGCATGTATGTGTTTGCTTATTGGAGTGCTTGTTTTACTGCTAATTAACAGTCTTTGCACACTTTTTGATCAGGCATTTGGATTGAGATGTTTTCGATTACTTGACTGTACAATGTATCTCAAATTCAACTCCATCAGCTTTCATGTATTCATGAGTTCAATAGCCCTGCTGCTTGCCTTACTTTATTTGGGTTTCTTAAAGTGCACAGGTCTACAGCTGTAACCTCAAAGTAAAGTCTAACATACAGTTACCTTTGCTTCTCTACATTTTACTTTTAATAAATTAAGGTACAAAAGAGTAACAAAGCTGGCATTCAGTTGTCCCATGGCCAAACTAATGAGACGTATGGCTCTAGTCCTTCAATGAAGTCAAGAGCAAATCAATTTTACATCGCCAAAGTTCTTTCAAAACTATAAATGAATGCAAAGTAGTTTATGATGTCATCAAAGAAATAGGCCCATGCCTCTCACTGCTTCGGCCATGGGACAAATGATTGCCAACATTTTTCTCTTACATACAGTGTACCTTATGAGGCACATTAAAAAGTAAAATCTAGAGAGCAAAGGTAAATAATTATACTAATTTATAATATGTTTTATAATTATCTTTTGCTTAAGGTTAACCCTTTGACCCTCAAACCCTTATTATAATTATCATTATGGATTGCAATATCAGACTAACCAGGCCAGTGGAGGAGTATTTAGGCCATTATTGCAGGGGTTTGTTTCATTAAGTTTTAAAGTAGACTAGAAGGAACCTTGTGATAGAGTAAGAGGGCACCCTTATAGAACAAAGTTTGCATCAACCCCCAGACAAATTACACTCTTTATGGGGTCTTACAAGGAGATTTGAAGGGAATTTTACTTGGGGGTTCGGAAAAATCGGGGAGATTTTGTTTCCTGACACCTTGCACCAGGGAAAAATCAGGGGACTTCATAAAGAGAAACAAGTCATTTCAAGTTGTTTTATATGCATGGAAATGTAGCCAACTCTTCCCAAACATGGCGGACTCGTCAGGTAGTATTATGTTAATCCTTTTTGCATCTTGCTTCTGCTAATACAGTACAAACTGCTTGAACATATTGCTCTACATTATATTAAATTAGTCTTATGCCCCTCTAGGAGGGACAATTTCTTGATTTTTCTTCTTCTGTGTTTGTTCTGTGGGTGCCCCCAATTATTAGGGGAATATTGAGAACTTCGGCTGAGCCCTTTGCAAAGTCTCCTCCCTTGCCCACCCACCCACCCCCCCCCCCCCCCAGCTTCCTTCCAGGGGATGGCCGATGATACATTGTCGCTGCATTAATTAACAAATAAAGAAGCCTTGACTGTGCTCTGTTCTGTTGTAAAGCACGCAGGAAACGGCTAGAGCACGAAAGAAGTGTAGGGGGAAACACGAGCCGATAGGCGAGTGTTTCTCCCTACTTCTTGAGTGCTCTAGCCGCTTCCTAAGTGCTTTACAACAGAACAGAGCACAGTCAAGGCTTCTTTATTTGTTTTATGATAAAGAACAAGTAATTTTCTTCAAAACTTCTACTTTATTTTCAAAGCGCGCGCTGCTTGTGGCGAACTGAGATGTCGTCAGCACAGTGCTTTATACTCTGATAAAGCACGCTACTTTGGACCAATCAGCGCGCTTGTAAGAATGTTTAAGATTATTTGATTGGTTAATGAAACAAAGGCTTGTCAAAACATCAATCAACTGGAAAATCACACAAAATTAGAATTTATGGAAAAACAAGTGCCTCAATGTTCGGTTTCAGTCCGTAAAAAACAGCAAAAAAGAGGATCTAAATGATTAAGTTCAGTGAAAACCGGCCAAATTATTGCCCATGAAAACCTGCACGTTTCCGACATGACAACTGAAAAACAAACTCTTCATTGCTTGCGGCTGGAATCTGAAAACCTGTTGGGAATTTTGTAAATGAAGAACTCCAGCGTGAGGACTTTCTGAGCTTGAAAGAACTGCTGGACCGGGCGACGGTTGAGGTCTTCCATCCAAAGCACTTGACAGAATATCTGAGCAAGCCTTTAACTGACAGCTTCAATAATACCCAAGGTAAAATTCGGAAATTCATCTGCCATTTCTGCGAATGATGGCGTGGGCTTTCGTTTGTTCCGTGCTTTGTACTCTCATAAAGCACGCTGTTTAAACCAATGAGAGCGCGCGTTATATAGAAACTTTATTATAATTAAAGGATAAAGGAAATTCACAATACTGACCAGATACTATGGTGACTGGGCCATTGATCTCAGACAGCTGCTGACGAGTAAAATTCTTTAACAAGGAATTTATAAGTGTCGTCTTTCCAACTTTTGGCGGTCCCACCACGGCTATGATGTAAGGCGGAGGTTCCAAAGGCGTTCGATCCACTTTCGGGTCATGATGTCGCTTTGTTTCAACGTCTTGTTTGCGACGAAATTGACGAGAAGCCCGCAAAGCCGAGTTGAATGAAAAGGCCTTTGGATTTCTTCCAGCGCTAACATCTTCTTCTGGCTTATTCTTTTTCTTTTTTCTCTCAGCTTTAGGGCCTGCTTGCTTTTTTCTATGAGGTTTTGCAGGAGTATTCAACTCCTCGTCGGCCATGTTCGATGCTTCACGTGTTTGACTCTCACCAGTCTGTCTCGTACTTTGATTTTCCTGAGTGGGGAGGTGTCACTGAATCCAACCCTGTATTTCTCCCAAAATCACTTGTTTTTCTCGCGTGATAACACAATGCATGCCTTTAACATAACTTACTTTTTCTTATTCCATTACTAATGACTAAAATCTATGAACAGTGGACATAATTTTTGTGTCACTCTTAAATATAAAAGTTCACCGGTCCCCAGTGCGGTTCATGAACAGTTGACATCGAAAGTACGCCTGGTCATTTTGCGTCAACATGGCTGGCGTGCTGTTCGAGGACATCTTCGACGTTAAAGACATCGATCCTGAGGGGAAAAAGTTCGACAGAGGTAAGCCTTAGATGAGGAAGACACGATTTTGCGTTGCATTCACTGCAAGCTGCTTCTTTCCTTACAAAAGCCAAAAATCTGTAGGATTGCTTCGACGAAGATCTTTATAGTCGATGGTTTCTTTCTCGTGTCATTTGCAAACGGTTTGAAACTGTAAGGCTTTAAAAGGAAAAAATCGTCTTTCTATCATAGCCAAGAAAGTTACTTTCCATATCCCCGAGTTTTCTGTTTCATTTTTGATTTTGTACTCTTCAAGTCTTGAATTTATTTTCCAATGGAAAAGGGGTAAGTGTTAGTGTGGAGCCCTGGAAAAAGTCTGGGAGGGCTTATACAATTCAGGGCCATCACAGGGCAATCCATATGCAAATGAATGGAAGCTTTTGAAGAACAAAACACTTCACAATAAGCACAATTGTAATTCAATGATATGGAAATAAGTGGCCCTGCATTCTATAATTTAGCCAAAGTCTGATAAACGATTCCCACATAATCAACGTTTAACTGTATCACCTTGTCCACACAGTTTCCCGACTGCATTGTGAAAGTGAGAGTTTTAAGATGGATCTTATTCTGGACGTTAACACGCAGATCTATCCAGTGGACTATGGTGATAAATTTCGGCTTGTCTTAGCAAATACCTTAAAAGAAGATGGCACCCCAGATGATGGTGAATATAATCCTGCAGACACTGGTCTCTCGCGAGCTGACCAGTTTGAGTATGTTATGTACGGTAAAGTTTACAGAATAGAAGGAGATGAAGGAGGAGTAGACGCTCCAACACGATTGTAAGTATGGCAACAGATTAATGACACTGAAGCATGTAGGTACATGTATAAGGGTCCTCGTTTCTTTTTTAGAAATTATGTTTTTCTATTGCACCCTACTTGTTAAATTATTATGAATTACTTGAATTGTGAATTGAAGTTAACAGTATTTTCATAGGAATAATAAAAGTAATGACAAGCCTGACCCTAAACCCATAACCAACATCATGCCTTGTATATACATGTAGTTGGAATAATACTTTAAAAGATTAATTGGCACACATTTACATTGTACATGCGTACGTGGTGATGAGAGTTGAAAACCTTACAATAATCTTATTAAATTCGGTGACCTCAAACTGTTTACCTACAAGTTACTCATCTTTTCACAAGGAAACTGCAGAAATCAAACCTGCATGTATATCATTTATGTCGCCAATTGCACTGTTAAGAGCGAGCGTATGCATAGAAACACCTTCTGTAGTAGAGTTATTCTTAAAACTTTCCTGGTCCACGAGCAACACTCTATTTCTCCAACGACTTCTTCTTGGCCTCCCGATTGGATTGTCACACTCCATGCTTTCAGTGTACATTGGCTTCCTCTGAGCTCTTAGTCAAAGAGAACCAGTGACGCTTTGGGGATCTTTTGGCCGCTGAAAAGTGGCTTTCACTTACGGAGTCAGTGGGCAGGCTTCACAAGGCAAAAGGACAGCGTTGCATGCTCCATTGAGCAAAAAAGGTTAACAACAGCTGTATCCATAAAGCAATGCTAGTACTTTATTATTATGCAAAAATCTGAATGGGGAATATTTGGTTTCGGTAGCACTTAAAGAGAGAGACAGAGACAGAGACAGAGACAGAGACTTGTTCACAACATTAATTTTCCTGGCACTGTTTCATTACTACCACCAATGTGGCTTGGGTTCAATTCCGAGAGTTGGTAATGCATGTGGGTTGAGTTTGTTAATTCTGTACTCTGCTTTGAGAGGTTTTTCTCAAGGTACTTCAGGTTACCCCTCTCTTCAAAAACCAACCTACTATTTGATATGTTTTGACTTGATTTGTGATTTGTACACTGCACAGTGTCCCCAATTAGTGCCTCAGCTCTATTTATGCAATTGACCCTAAAATAAAAACAACAGTAAAAGCAAGCTGACACACGCTAACACCAACCCGGTGTGGCTAACACATCACACATGCACACAACCATTTCACCCAGTCAATGAGCAGCCATGGACAGTTGTTTCGGCCTTTTGGGCCTCATCAACATGGTGCAGCTAACATACCAGACGGGTGTTTTTAGCACCCCTTTAAGTGGCAGCTTCACTTGCCATACATGTGGTAAGCGTTTGTCACCTTGCTTTTACTGTTGTTCCTAAAATAAAGTTCATTAATTTTAGTATGTTGAACCATGTTTATTTTGCCGTATTTCAGAGCAGCCTACGTGTCTTTTGGAGGCCTTCTCATGAGACTGCAAGGCGATGCAAACAACTTGCATGGGATGGAAGTAGACAATCATCTTTATCTGCTGATTAAAAAATTGGCCTTTTGATTGGTTTTTCTTCAGTGGTATTTATTACAGACTCATGGACCAACAACATCAAGAGTAAAGCATGTGACCATGTGATACAACACCATTTGATTCGCACTTGTAGCTTTTACAGGTTTAAAGTCATGCTTATACTGTACATGTAAATGAGTCACAGATGTATGGACTCATTGGTCATGAATTAAGCTGTCTTGTCAGTAATGCAACTGGCAGGACAGTCAAGATGATGTAGTATAAAAATTAATCTTCTCTGATCGCACTTTGACTTTAGGATACCGATTCTTTCAAAGCAACCATTTTAGGTCTATACAGTGTACAATTTTATCCTAACAAAAGTCTGCCAGCCTTTTTGTTCAATTGAATTATGACAGGTTTTCTCCGGGTACTCCGGTTTTCTCCTCTCCTCAACAACCAACATTTGACTTGATTTGTGTTAATTGTTAATTAATGCTTCAGCGCTTGAACGTCTAGACACTTAAATAAAGTCTCTTTTCTTTCCTTCTTTCCTTTCTTATCTATGTTCAAAATATATGTGTAAACATTTTCGTCCCCAGAAACCGCGATTCTTTCGGTCAGCACCATATTCTTGTTGCTCACCGAAAGAATCGTGGCCTCTGGGGACGAGAATGATGTGTAAAGCGAAAACGCAAACATTGGAGTCATTTACGCATGCGTTACCCGTTCTTACTTCGTTGAAATGACGTTGTTGCGTGATGTTGTACCGGAGTGAAAATATCGCTACGGTGCACCAACCGGTGTGGACTTGTGCCGGCATGACTTGATCCTTCCATTATGACATTTTCTAGTGGTACCACGTATAAAGCAAATGCAGAGTCCCTAGAGGGGGAACAAAAGTCGCCCCGGTATTATGTAAACACCAGCTGGGAGTTTAAGCAAAGACGACGGCTACGGCAACGACAACGCCACAAAGCAAGAACATCATTGGTTAAAAAATGAATAATAATAATAATAATAATAATAATAATAATAATAATAATAAAGGTGCTGCACGTGCAACACGAATTTCCGTGCATTTCTTGCCGTACTCCACAAAACAGCAACGTGAAATCACCAAATTTTAGATTTTGACGACAACTTGAGCATATAACAATGAAACAGTCATTTTCTGTTTTAACTTTACAACCGTTCGTACCCAGCCAGTTACAGGATAGTTAGCCTGTTTTGTACAAGGTGAACAAGACGGAATAATTGCGAAATAATTGCGATAGCGCTAAGTTATATTTTGGACCGACGTTTTCGTAGCCGTAGCCGTCGTCTTTGCGGCTTAAACTCCCTACTATCTTACGTTCACTTTTCATCTTTTAACCAAGACCTATATTGTTCAACATCCAAACACATAAACAGCCCGCCTACTGTATCGTTTACTAATTGTGGGATAGTTTAGCTTTTAATAAATTTGAATTTAAACGTATAAGTGTGGGAACGAAGTTCATTATTGGTTAGATGACACCTAGAAAGACAACCTGGATCTACACCGGTGGCCCGTAAGGGACCCCGTATGGGACATGGCATTTCGTGATCAGTTTTCCTGCTTCAAATTTTCAAACTCGAAATTTTGAGTTCACAAATTCGACATTTTGCGTTTGCAAACTCGTAATTTCGAGTTGACAAACTCGAAATTTTGAGTTTACAAACCAGTCAATGTAAAATACAAACTGCAGACAACGAGTAACATGAAGACTAAGGTTATAAGGTAACTGTAACTGTTGAAAAAGCCCAAACCCTTCAGAAGTGCTAACCTTAAGACCTAATTAGGCACAAAACAATATATAAGGGCATAGTCTGCATTTTACCCCTAGTCTGCAGTCAGCATTTTACACTGAGCAACTTCGAGTTTGTGAGCGCAAAATTTCGTGTTTGTGAACTCAAAATTTCGATTTTGTGAAAACAAAATTTCCAGTTTCCAAACTTAAAAATTTGAAGCAGGAAAACTGATCACGAAATGCTATGTCCCTTACTGGCCACCGTACCGATCAGATTGACAATGATCCTTTTAATTAATTTGCCATATAGGTGGTTTGCAACCAATCTCTATAGAGACATACGTTGTTTACTATTTACAAGCAGAAATCGGTTGGTACTAGGTTTGTTCAAATGGTAAGCAAAAAACTCCCGAATGGGAAATTTAGTTGGGATAGGCGTGTACCATTTACAAAATTCGTTCACGTTTACCGAGAGAGTCTGGGGGGAGGCAAAATCATGAAGGAATGCAAATGGTAAACACGTTTTCCGTTTGGGAATTTTGGACTACCTTTCGAGAAATCCCGTTTTCTCCGGAAATTTTCCGTTTGGGAAGACCACAATAGGCTTACCATTTACATTCCAACCGAAATTTCCGGTTTTTTTTGGTAAATGGTAAACAACCATGGATAACAGGCTGCAATGTACAATTTCTGTTGGCCGAACAAAAGGAGCTAATGAGAGATCTTTTGTTTTCGTCCAAAAACATGGCGGCGATGACGTCACGTGAAAACAACCTATAGGGAAACAACAAGAATCACGCAAACTGTGCTCCAACGTAACTCAGTAGTATTAGTAATGGCTTTTTTTCCAGCCGACTTGCGAAAAACCCAAAAAGTTTTAACGGCTTGTGCGGCATTGTCGCCGCAGCAAAGGTACAACAAATCGGAAGTTCAAAGACCTCAAACTGAACTAGAATTCCCAGTTAACTTAGATTAAGGTTGCCTTCTTTCGAGCCTTCGAACAGAAAGTTGCCAAACAAAAGAAAATAAAGTGGGAATTTACTTTGATTGTAAATGCTACAGCACTTTTCAATGTTCGATCGCAAAATCTCAGTTCAAAAGTCTAAAAAGGAAGGCCGTCAATTTTTCTCCATGTCATCTTTTTTTCCTCCCATCCTTTTTTTTCTGTCGTTACCCTTCTGGCCTCGGTTGTAAAAAAGGTGGATAACGCTATCAATCGGATAAACACTAGCAAAACCAATTGATTTATTCAGTGGATAGCGTTATCCACCCTTCGAACAACCGCGGCCTGGTCACTTATTGATGCACTAATTGGCTCAAATTGTGACGGTCATGTGACAGGACCACTCTTTCCTTTTCGTTCGTCCACATCGTTGGCCCATTTGTTCCTCTGCACTCTTCTTCTCTTTCACTGCCACTGGTCAGAACTTCTCACATGATGGTTCCGTATATCACCCATGAACAGGAGCGTACGGCTTTCACACTTGGCCTATATATGTGACGGCGTTTACATAGACAAAGCTATTCTTAGG
>NC_090895.1:19018188-19048188 GCF_036669925.1 Montipora capricornis | reverse complement strand
TTTATTGAGTTTGATGGTTTTAAGTTCCCTTTGCAGGGGGAAATGCTGATTTAGCTTTCAGTCAGTCAAAAGTCATGCAGTGAAACAATATCGTTTACTTCTGATGCTTACAACGTTCAATAAGTCTTCAGTACCGACTGTTGAGTGCTACATTTCTATGTCAGTTGAATAATACAGTCAACAACAACCCTTATGCCATTTCAAGTTAATTTACATTCTTAAAGGTTTTGGCTAAATAATGAAAAACTCAAAAATGAAAACACCGGACGAAAGAAAAAAAAACTGATTGCTTTGAATCTGTAATTACACTTTGGGTAATAAAAAACCCTAGAAGGAATTATAAACCATTTCCGAGTGCATAAAAGCTCACATTTGGGTTAAAAGTTATGCCTTACAGTTTGTTTGATCTTAAATAATTATGGCGCTTCTGTACAAGGAGGTTACGTTAACGCGAAGGCGTACCAGATGCGAGTCGTTTATAGTGGGTGCGCTTATAACAGGCGGCATTGCTTGTCTTGTCACTGGAATAGTGTTAATAGTACAGGCGAATACGCGAAAAGCTACTCAGAAATGTCAACTGCCCAAAACCGCGCCAGTGATTAACACAGGTTGTGAATTCTCTGCCGAAGCCCAACGCTCTGGATTGGAAAGATTTTTGCACGAAGCACAGGAGAAATTTTACGAATTGCTACCGCACAAAATTGTTTTTAAGCATGACGTAACGTCTGACGAAATTCGACAGCGCTACAGAAGCTACGATTCAAGGCCTACGCAAATTAAGCATGTCACGGATGAAATTGCTGATCTGTCAAAGCGACTAAAAAAGCTGAAAATTAACAAAGACAAGTTAAACTTACGAGAAAAGAGGGCTATAGCTCAATTATCGCACTGGATGGAGCACGTGTTTCCATACGGAGTACCATTCGCTTATGACTATTACGCTGGCGATTGGCTTATGGGTCCTAATATATTTTGTTGGTCTTCCATTTGTTTTCTTCCGTTGGACCTTGGTAAAGCTCTGCCGCACTTTCAGCCGTCAACCCTGAGCGAAATGGAAACGATAAGACGTAAGCTAATTGAAGTGAACCAAACATTGTCTCAGTTTCTTAAGAACATGAAGATGGGCGTGGCAGCTGGAATGGTTCGAACCATCGAGGAGTGTAAGGCTGGACTTGACGGACTTAGGGGAGCATTCAGGGAAGTTGCTGTTAATGGCCCTAAAAGTAAGGAAATAAATATCGTAATTACCAGTAAATTTTACACGATTACCGTGAATGCAGTTTGTTGTTGGATGCTAGCTGTTCAAAAATCCATGCAATTTCGACCATCAAGTTTCTTTCCATCGAGTTATTTTGAATCTTCCCGCGAAAGGGTACATACTGTAGACATTTCTTTATTATATATAGTCCTTTAGAAAAAAATTCCCTATTTTGCGTGTCCAATTGCGTTTTGCTCGCCCCAGAAATGACATGTTTTAAAGCAGCAGAAAGGACGATCTATATTTTCTTCAAGGAAAAGAGAGATTTAGAAGTTTAATGTGCTTGTGAAAAACCAATCAGTTTTCCGAGGAAAGTGCGAAATTGAAAATAAACATTGTTGTAACCCTCGATTCCCTTAGAGATAGTAGCTAAAATTATATAAACTTTCTATATATTGAAACTGCGGGTAATGTCAAAAAGTCACTCTTCTCTGCAGCTGGGCAAGTTACCTCACACACTGCGATTTATGAATGATTTATGAATGATTTCTCGTCCAAGTTGTCTCGTACCGCCATTGTGAGACAAGTAAGTTGCACGAATCATTGCCCCATGTATCATACCTTGCAGCGGCCAAAAAACGTTGCGGAATGTAGAATTGAGTTTTACTTCAGTTTCTGCAACGGTTGTAACGAATTTTTTAAGCATTGCGCAGTGTAACATCTGTCCTGCAACTTTTGCGGCGACGATTTGCAGAACTAGCCAATGACCATTTTCCTTTAACCTCATGTGATCATCGAAACGAAACAAGTTGCATTAAACATTGCTCAGTGTAACACCCGTAAAACAACTTTTTTCGTAATGCGAGAACGATTCTAGAAAGGGCGTTGCAAGAGAAGTTGCACGAAAAATTGCACAGCGTAACAGCGCCTTCAGAAGGATTGCAGCATTGTTAACGCACGCTCTCTCTGTCATAATTTTTCAAATTCACCAACCGCCGACATGAAATCATCAAATTTGAAGTTTTGACGACAGCGCGAACCTAGAAATGTGAATCCGGCTGTCATTCTCTGTTTTTACTCTGAAACCGCTTATACCAATTTATTTTTAGGGTATTTCGCCAACAGTGTACGAAGTGAACGAAATGGGTTAATCGCGGAAAAACTTGCGATAGCGCGCAGTTATATTTTGAGGAGACGTTTCCGCCTAAATCATCGTCAAAGGTCTTAAAGTCCCTAGTTACTTGTCGATCGCTTCGTGTATGTGGTATAATTGCTCACGAAAATATGCCACTTTTCAACTCTTCGATTCTTTAGGCGTTGTACTCCTCCCATTATCTTATATTCTTTCTAGGACGCAAAAATATTGATACATTTTGCAAACTAAAAAAAAGAAAACTTCATTTTTCCAGGTATTGTCGATGCCGTGTACATAAAGGAAATTTTCGCGGATGCTTTTTTGTCGAAGGTGAAACCGCGTCAATTGGATGAATGGAAACTTAAGTACGGAAAGACAATGAACAATTCTCTAAGGCACTGGGTCACTGAATATGTGGGTGAAGCGATACATCGTGCGTTAAGGTAATAGAATCAGCAATTTAAAAACCTCAATAATGATGCTTGTCCTTTCCCCACTTTCCCTTCGCTTCCCTTCCATGCTTTCCCCTCGCTTCCCCTTTCTTCTCTTCTCTTTTATTTCCTTTCCTTTGTTTTTCTTAATTTTTACCTCTTACTATTTGCACAATACTTTCAAAGTATCGATAATACTAAACAAGGATTTATATCACAAAAGGATATTTTGAACTGGAGATTGTAGCCATACAAGTTCAATAATTTCAGCTGACGAACTCAATGCGTATATTCGTTATATAAAACATAAATTAAAAAAAAAAAAAGCTAAATAGCTAAACGTTAATGTGAACTTGTTACACTTAGTTGACAGGTTAGTTCACGGGCGGTTTTTTTTTAATGCTGGCAGCAGTTTCACTAGCATATAGCAACCTTTGTGGCTTCCTTAATGGTGTTGATAAAAGAATCCTCCTTACAAGAACGGGTTCCTCTCCACTAACTAAAACATTCAACTTTCACTAATTAGCAGGTAGTTTGGGGGAAGGGGGTGGGGGGAGGGGGGAATATTGTGTGTGTGGATGGTGAGTTGAGGGGAAATCATAGACAAAAGTTATGGTAGTATGATTACAATGACGGAAAGGAAATTGCAACGCCATTACCCTTCCTCAAGTTGGGGTTAACAAATAAACCAAACTGTGTGCGAAAATAAAACCTTTTAATATTCCACTACTACGCCATTTTACCATATTTGGTCTAGACAACGCGCAAAATATGACACGGTAATACACTGCAGTGTCCCGGTTTGACCGGTTTACAACAGAGCAAATACGGACGGATCGGAACGGGAGTTTCTCAATGAAAGAAAGTGTTTTCAACTTGATTCAAAGACTGACAATTTAGAGAATTTGGTTTGTGATCGTTTGTCACTCGTGATTTCGTTTATCTAGTCAAATAAGGACATTTGGCTGGCTTTTGTGCTGTTAACATCGTTCGCACGCGCCCTGAAAATCAGATGATGCTTTTTAAAAAACACTCTTACCAAATAAAGTTGAAGCAAAATAACACATTTTTGTCGTGGAATAATAAATCTCTTATTCGATGGTTTAAATAATACACGCGGACATTTTGCTCATTGCTCGTATTTTTCCTAGCCTCTGCGGGGCTCGGAAAAATACTACGCAACTCGCAAAATGTCCGCGCGTATTATATGTTAAACCATCGAATAAGATGTATTGAATATGTCGAAAGCAACCTGAAGTACAAGAGTATTAGTAGGGAGGAACGTTCTATGACAAAGTATAAAAATCGTTGTAAGGATGAAAGACAAATCGAGCCAGTAGTTAGATAAAAATCAGCTGGGCACAACTGCGCCCAGCTTTCCAACCAATGGCACACCCCTCATTTTTCTTTCTCTCCTATTGGCGTGCCTTTATCTATGCTGAAAAGGAATTATACCTATTCTATACCACATTGGTATCTTTAAGTCTATAGTTAGAAGAAATGGTTAGCTAGTTGCTCAGCAACGGACAAAGGGACAACTGAGGCCGAACACCGTAACACCTGTTGGATGATCTACCCATTGAGAAACAACTGAAGATTTCCTGGGGACCAATATATACTTAATGTATGGTCCCGAAGGAAACAGTTAGTTGTGTTTTCCTGAGTCAGGACTCTCGGGCAAACAAAACTAACATGATTCCCGAAGGACCAGACATTAGTGCTTTGTTATATATTTAGACTTTTTCTTCAACAATCGCAGCAAAACATCCGTAGCGGGAAACAATTCCGAAACTGTATCCTGGTCAGGATATATTTGAATTTGATCAGGGGCGCGTGACCAAGAATCAACCAATCACAGTGCTCGTTTTGTTGAGTGAAAGTATCTCGACCGCGCGCCATCTTCAACGGAAGAGGATGTTTTGAGCGCGCGCCATTTTCAACGGAAGAGCCTGCTTGCAGGCTAAAGACCTCCGTAACACTGACAGAATGCAGGAGTCCATTACCAAAGAGTAAGAATCTGGTAATACGTTTGTTCCAATCAGCATCAGAAAAGTGTCCATTTTTACACCAACTTTCGCGGGAAAGTAAACAATAGACCAAATCTTGTACCGAATTCAAATGTCCCAGGGTTAAGATTCGGCTTTGTGTACTGTACTTGCATTACAATGTAGCATTCACATTTTAATGATATGAAAATATCTACAGCAAAACGTTTTATTCCCAAGAGCTTAAATCGTGTACAACATTGAGTCAGCCACACTTTTCTGTCGCTGATGGCGACTACGCCACTTTGGGTAAATCTTACTCTTGGGTGCATGGACTTTTGCCGGATGCCCAACTCATTGAACTATATGAAGGGGTTAAGAACCCTTGAGGAAGATACTTGTCTTGGTTCTTTCTTTCTTCCACAGTTATGTTGAAAACGAGCATTTACAGTACTGTATTCCAAGCAACGTGTCCAGTGGTTTAGCAAGTTTACCCCTCGACTATGTTTACATACATGGCAAGAAAACAGACAAGAAGACGACAAAGTGTCTCCCCACGGGTGAAAAGCTTGATGGGAAGACAACGTATCTGAAGCTTCTTCGGTATTTTACCAGCACTGAAAAGTCCCCGGATGAAATCTATGATCTTGGTTGGTCAGTCATTAATCGAACTTATCCGTCGGTAAGCTTTAAAAACGAAGGACGAACGAACGACGGATTAAGCTCTATTCACGCAACTTTTTACACGTAGTCGATTTTGTATAGGAAATCGTATGAACTTGAATGGCTTTCGTGATTTTCGTGCTGTTTTAAAGGTTTTCAAAATTATAATCCTACAACTTCCAAAACATCACGAGTGACCATAAACTAAAGGAAATGCACGAGCAAGTTCATACTATTTTTATTTATTTATTATATACTCAGAAGAATTCCTCCATCGCTGCGTTTCCATAGTAACTTCCGCACTGCACGTTTTAACCTATTTATTCATTCATCATCGACCAATACGAAACGCGATGTTTTGATGAGTACATAAAAGATATGATTATATCCTTGCAGAAGACAATGATGACGAGAGTAAACCTCCATATATTTATGCCATTGCGTTTAGTTAAACAGACTGAGTATTATTCTATTCACTCCGACGGAGGGATAACCGTCAAAACGTCATTTACCTTTATCAGCTCCTTTGGTAAAACCAAATTTTCGTGTCCTGTTTCCCTCCGACATAGCACTACAGTTTCTGATTAACCCACGAAAGCAGACCTTTCAAGCCGATCGTTCATTTCCAGCTTTGATAATCAATTTCTGGGATTAAAAATGGTCTCTTGTGCGAACTAAAAAGAGCTCGGTCCTTGAAAATGCGGTGACATTGACTTACTATGGTAAGTGCGTCTGGATTCGTGTTGATAATATTGGTGACGATGATTGGCCGGTATTGATGATAACGATGTTTCATGCTTGATGATGATGAAGATGATGATAATGACGATGACGACAGCGGCGAGGTTGAAGTATGTAGCCAGTAAAATCCGTTTTCAGGTTGAATCCGTTTTAATCTAGTTTAAGTTGGTGATCCTCATTTTACTTAGGTTGAATACTCATTCAGATGGATTGAGGAAGCTTAGGGTCAGGTTAGGATTAGTTTTGGTTATTATGCATAGATATTAATTGCCCAATCATAGAAAGGTAAATAATGAAAAGAACGGTTTTGGGTTGAGCATGTTCGTCATTGTAGTGAAGTGGTGAAGACACAGTGTTACAGATCTGAAGGGTGCGAGTTCCAGTACCGATAAGTGCATTGTACAGTTCTTTGTTCTATTACTATATGTTGAGACTGAATTAATAAGTGTATGAATACACAAGCCGTACATCTGTTGAGATGCGTAAACCAGAGCTTGAGCAGGGAAGGTATAAGTATCTCTTTTAGAGGGTGTTTAAGCTCGGTTGAGTGCATAATTTAACCACGGTAAAATGCGGATCACGAATTTAACCTAGGCTAAAATGGATTCAACTTGGAAACGGATTTTACCTGCAACATATATTTCCAGATTGAAATACGTGAGCATTCCTGGTAAAGTATGTCAAAATGGGTTTTCCACAATTGTTCAGAACTTTTTAACCATGTTGGGGACATGTTTATGAGCTGTCTCGTATATTTTTTAAAGTCATTTGTGCTCGTTGCTGATACCACAGTTGCAAACAAATGGGCTTTATTAGCAACAAAAAAGGTCCTGTTCATACGTTTTATATTCACTATTAATATTTATTGGCAGTCTTCTGGTTAACATCGACTACTTAAAATTCTCAGGTTCTAAATCTAACGCGAGATGTGACCCTTGAAAAAGACCCACAACTGGCCAAGGAGAAATTCATCGAGATTTTGAACAGATCTGAAATGTTTTACAGCGAGATAGAAATTCCACAGAACGAATCAAACGAAACAGCACACAAGTTATGTAGCTCAATAAGTGGAGCGAAAAGGCACTGTCCTGTACGTTGGAAGGCAATGCAAAACTGGTTTGCTCATGCTAGAGAGGTGAGAGAGTTTCTTTTTAACTAAGCTCATATCAAGCCTACGTCGGCTAAGAGACCGAGGCCACTGAAGGGATACAATGGCTTTGCAATTTAATTTGAACAATCTTACTATACACACGGTTTATTGAGTATGTTTATCCGCTATAGATCTTCATACTTGGCCATTGACTTCCTGACACCTAGTAAACCTCAAACTTTTTCTGTGAAAAAAGTGCAATCAAGTCCAATCTTAGTGAACCTAATTAACCGAATTGCACGACCACCTAGACGAATCCTAAGCTGCTTTAGACACTGATCGTTTCAAAACTGTTAAACTTGCAGATCATGGCGACACTCGACCCTAAGACAATTGACATGTTTCATTTTACTGGACCTTACCAGTCCACTCCAAACTGCCCCGTTCATCTTGTTCCAAACTTCAACCCTTCTTCAGCGGCTCCTGCTTTTGAGGAAAGTGACTCGAGTTGTTCCAGGCCACCTCTATACACCATTCCTTTCTTTTTGAAAAGGCCTGGGCCTAGAAATGAAGAGTGGACCATAAACGCTCACGAGACGAGGCCTGGACACTACACGCAGGTTAGAAATAAGTAAGCCTCAACAAAGAAGGCTGGGCTTTAGCTTGATTTTTGCGTTTATCTCCTTAATGTTTAGTAATTGCCTTCTTCATTTGACTCCTGGCTCAATTTTGAATGGGAAAAATCACGCAAGTGATTTATTTGGGACTTTTTCAGCATTGTGTTAGTTACGGAGAGATGGTATTGACAATTCCACGCCTGAGAGGCTTTCCATTGACAAGTTAAACCATCTGGTGCTAGAAAAAGCAAAATCACTTTTAGTGCCGCTTTTAGGAGGGAAAGGATTAAAGGGACCTATTTATGACCGTGATTAGCGGCAAATAATCTTGTTTAGATGCGTAAGGGAATGAACTAAGGCTAAATGTGCCACACCAGCGCACTTCTGTAGCTAACTCCTTTGAGCCCTGCTTTTTTTTCTTACCTCTCATTTTCGCATAACCGAACTCACTGATGGAGGATCCGCATGAATTTTTGCTTCTGATGTCGTGTTGATTTTAGAGTCAAGGCTACGTGGAACATTTTCGAGATAGCTGTCAGGACCCTATCTCGTGGATTCAAAGGAGCACGTTTTATTTAGAGTTTGCCGAGGGATGGGCGCTTTATGCAGAAAATCCGCTCATAGCAATGTACACGGACGCATACAGAGATGACCCGCTGACCAAATATGGCATGCTTAAATGGCAGGTACTTCAATTATGTGAATCTGTTTTGTGCCTGTGTGTGCTTGTTCAGTTCCTTTTTGCTAAGAATACTTTTTATTAAATAACTTTAAAATCATTTCAAAATTTTATTGTCTCTCAAATTTAAAGCATTTTAATGTCGATAATCAGCAAAGAAGCATCCAAACAAAATATTTCCACTTTTTTTAGCCAATTATGCTTGGCACTTCTTTATCATGAGTGATGTGAACGGAAACGTTTATTCTACGAGGGTTGTATTTAATATCCAAAGGTTAATAAACTTGTGGCCCTCGATCTATCAGACTAAAACAAAACACCGGCAACCCTATGCCTGGTCTTTTCGAATAGTGTGTGAGATCCCCAACGTCCTACAAGGGGTGTCGGAAGGCCCTATGATTTATATTCCTTAAACTGTTTCAACTTTTGCTTTAACGTGCATTCAACAAAGTTGATGGGATGTTGGAAACAGAAACAAAAGTTTTGCGGAGGCCGTTGAAATGGTTTAAACATCGCGCCAAAAATAGGCAAGCTTCGTATTCTCACAGGTAGATTGGATCTAGCATGAAATGGAAGGTAATGCCAGGGCAATAATTTGCAAGTGAAAAAATTCCCCCCCCCCCCCCCCCATTAGCCTCCATGTCATGCTCGATCTAAAACGAAACTGGCCTATTGAGCCAACACTTTGTTTGCGAGAAACTAGGAACAAGAAACCAGACTCTCCCGTCCAGATTTACAACCGGATGTGTCAACTAAGCCGACGGCCTAAGCCGGGCGGGGGTGAGTGGTGATAATAAGAAAATGATGGGCTTAAGCTAGTGCAGACAAAAGTTGTATACATATTTCTATTTTTTTTTTTTTGAGAAAGAGAGCTGTTGAAATATGTTATTCTCTCAAACCTTTTCCGCAGATTTGGCGCGCTTTGCGGCTAGTGGTGGACACGGGCTTGCATTTTAAGGGTAAATCACGTGACTGGGCAGTGAAGGTGTTCGCTGATTACGCGTGGGACACGAGTGATAAAGTCGAAAAGGAAGTGACACGTTACCAGAGCATTCCCGGACAGGCTGTCACTTACACTCTGGGACAGCTATCAATCATGGAGCTCAAAGAAGAAGCTGAGAAAGCCTTAGGGAAGAAGTTTAATTTGAAGGATTTTCATTTCCAGGTAGGTTGCATTAAACAGTGAGCGTAACAAAAAATAGACTATACAACCTGAGACAGACCACAACACCGGGATTTCCATGTCCCGCTCTTCTCGAATAGTGTGTGGGTTCTTTTATGGCCAACAGGGTTATAAACATTGAAGGGTTGTGAGATACGGCCTACGGTTTATCGTCCGAGAAGACTAGAGTCTAACCATTTGTTGATGTCATTACAAAGGCAGCCCTCTTTCTCGGTTATTTAAAGACCCTGTGTGTTGGTCTAGTCGGAGGCCTCCTGCACGTAGTAACTGAGCCAACCGGTCGATGAAAAGAGACGTTTTGATCCCTGTTTTCCTTTGCCATTAGTCAGTAACTGAGAAAAGTGAATAGGCTAAAAGTCAAAATGTGTGTTTCAGTCAATCTTGAGGTGGATCTGTGCAATTTCTCTTCTTTCATATCATCACCTAACTTCGTGTGTGAAATTTTTGGTGGCCACTTGGAATAGGACAGGCACTAGGCAAACAATAGACGAAAGATTGCCAGGACTGCTAGGAGATACCCAAAGCCCTCGTCTGAATACTTGTAGTGCATCTACTGAAAGAATTTTCCTTTGCTGAGAATAATTTTCCACCAACCGCCGATTCGTCCAGAAATACAAGTAATTGAACGCTGATTTCAATAAGCGTCACGAAATGTCCTTTTCTAGGTATACAAGCAGTTAACGTTACAAAATGTCCCCTAGACTTAAAAGTAACGGTAAGGTTTTGTTGTCAAGAAAGATTTTGTGACTTCAACGAGTTGCTCAAAAAGATGTAAATGAACTGATTATCAAACAACAATTTGGAAACTGATACTTTCACTGCCCGCTTCTTATTTGAAAAGCTCCTGAATTGAAAAAGCGTTCTTTTTGAAGATTTACGGGGAACTGTAAAACTTGAATACACGCGAAAATCTCGGGGCTTTATAGAAACCAAGGCCCCAGGCCTAGGGACTCGAAATGCTTGCCTCGGGACGGGTCATTTCGCCTTTGCAAAACATACCGGTGAGTGAGCAGTAAGGCTTTTTTTGTCCAGCGATCCCAGTACACCCGGGTTCACTTTTATATATCCAAGCTATTTCTATTCTTCTATCTTAGGTTCTAAGACGAGGTCCGTCGCCATTAAAGTATCTCAAGGAGAGCATTCGCAAGTACATATTTTGTGCGAAGAATGCACACGATCACGATTGTGAAGAAATACTCCGGCCCCCAAAGAGAAGAGAAATGATATTGAATCGGCAGACGTCCATGGAGGATATCCAACTTCACTCCTTTCAAATTTTTTAAAATTTTCAGATATTCATATGAGCGGCAACTACCACTGTAAAAAGTCGGTGGATTTCTTTTCCTCTTCGCATTTTAAACTGTTGATAACATACTCGCTAGCCAAACCTCAATTCATAGAGGCAAGTCATAATTTAGAGGCAATGGCTGTTTGTTTTAGTTTAGTATTTCATGCGCATGCTCTTCTATTGCCAACTTCAAAGTAACGGCGATTAGCAATGGAGGACCCAAGGTGTGAACAATGATCACACCCTTTAAGTTGGATGCCGTTTCTCTGTACGTTGCTAATTTATGAAGCTTCGTTCTTTTGAGCTATGTGCTTCTAACATCAGTCACATCACACACCTCATATTTTTACTGTCACTAAGCTGCATTGTCACGTTAATAAGGACTTTAAGATTTACGTCGGCGAGGTCGTCACAAACATGAACCTCAAAATACAACTTTGCTCTGTTGAAAGTCTTCCGCGATTATTCCATCTCGTTCGCGTCCTGCAATGAGGGCAAAGTATCCTAAAAAATAGATTGGTACGAGTAGCTTTAGAGTACAAAGAGAGAATGGAGACTCACTTTTAAACCTTTTATACATTCGGGTTGTCGTCAAATCGTCATATTTGGTGATTTAAATTTGTTTTTGTGCAGAGTACCGCACGCTTATTTATTCTTTCTTAACCAACGGTATCGTTGTTTTGTGGCGTTCTCGTTGATGAACACGTCGTCGATCTTAAAAGTAGGGAGCATAAGCGAGGAACACCGCAAACGCTACGAGAGTGTTATCTAAGAATATTATCTCCCGTTCTTGTAATAATTTCGTGATTATTCCATTGGCATGGAAAGCCTGTATCAGTATTCCAAGAGAAAAACGTATCTAAACGGCGAGGAGGTTGGAAGGAAAATTTGGAATTTATGGCCATGTGCTCGCGTCCGTTTTGGTTACGTCACGTCGTTGTCAAGAAGAGAACGGCTCGAAATTTATCAAAATGTAAAACGCACGTGCGGGGCACGCAGGGCCATTTGTTTTTATTTATTAAACCAATGCCAATGCTTTTACCAGTGCAGCAGCACCATTGTCACTCATTCCATCTGAGTCCAAATGCAACTTTAATTTGTGAGGGATGAATTGGTTTCCACAGCGTCTGCCATTGCAGAGCTACCTAAGTCACTGAGCTAATTTCATTGCAAGCCAAATTCAATTCCTTAAGCCTTGAATTTGTCTTCATCGCTTCAGCCAGCGCAACTCCACCCACTTGGCTAATTTGATTGTTATCTAAATGCAGTTATTTTAGGAAAGACTGTATTTTCATTGCCTTAGCTATGGCAACAGCTCCCACATGGCCGATTCCATTCCGACTCAAATCCAATTCTATAAGGGTTGTATTCGCTTTCAAGGTTTCGGCTAATGCAGCAGCACCACAAGCACGTAAGTAGTGGACAAACTTGAGGCTCTGAAGTCGAAGAAGTGAGCCGAGACAATGAGCTAATTCCCGGTCGAAGGTACTCTGATCTTTCTTGCATTCATTTGTACCGGGGCCACTTCTCTCCTCCTGGTTGACCACATGTACTATGCTCACCATCAGTGCAGATACTTTTCCTTTCCAACGCAATGCCAGCATACCGCAGAGGCACCCAACGTTAATTTTCGGAAAATATCTGTTCGGAAGCCGATTTGAGATCTAGAATTTTCGGAACATTTGTTGTAAAATGTCTTGGTTGCCTGCCTCTCCTGGGATTTTCGAACATCTGAAAAATGGTATAATTGCCCATTTCTAACGGATTTTTACCCTAAAAAGGTCACCTAGAATTTTTGGGAGCCTTTTTTCTGGCTGAAATTTTCGAAAAAAAGGTAAGTTTTGATCCCTATGATTTTCGGATCACTAGACTTTCAGTTAGGAAATCCGAACAGATGAAACATTTTTAGGGGATTAAAATATGCCTATATTTACCGTATAAGCACAAAATACGTTTAACAATGCTATGTTTAAGTGGTTTTGAGCTATATTCGCGTTGGGTGCCTCTGATACCGCACAAAAATGTAAGCACTTGTTTAAGCTCTCCAAAATATCTGGTGTCAGCAAATAGGCCATTAGGACTAATCTGCCCATCTACAAGTTGGCAACACAGGAAAAAGGCTGCGAACAGCTCCTGAAAACTCTTGTGGAGAAACCCGTAGTAGAGACTCGGTCTTCGTTTGCTGCGTCCAGGCTGAATAGACAGAAATCCCAATTTAGGTAGTAAGTCGCTTGAACAATTCCGAAAGGCGCTATCCTCGAAATACATGTCATCATTGAGCAGGTCAGGTCTTGTAATGCTTTGTCGGGGCGTATTTTTTCGAAGAGCTTCTCGGCCAAATACCACAAGTTTGTAAAATATCTCTTAATAAAGTCTTTCTTGTCCTCTTCGGTAAATCCTTCGATTTCTAAAATGGCGTTGCAGCATTCTCGAGCCCTTATCCCAGCTTAGTGCCGTGCAGTAACCACTAGATGACATTTTGGAAGCATTCTCCCTTGAATGATCTTCTTATACATCGGTAATTCACTCATGGGCAACTCGTCCAGTCCATCAAGTACTAGTAGGACATTTCCCTGATGTTTCCGAATGAACGAGAAGAATTCCTTTCTTTTCTCTTCTTTAACATCTCCATGCAGGCAAAAGCTGGTCATCAATAGCCTCCCAAAGGTCAGAGTTAATATCTCTACACTTCAGCAACAGCAACACTTGGACATCGGGAAAGTGTTGTTTACCTCTACATCTAGATCATGGCCCAGTCAAAATTAACCTTGTTACAATAAGTTGTTTTCCCCATGCCTGGCTGCCCTTCAATTAAGACCGTCCTCAGCTGAGGACAGTGTTCGTGTGGTGTGAAGATTTCAAACTTGTTAACGATGTCATTAGTCTTTATCCCTCGCTCTTTTTTCCTGCTGAGCATTTTTAGCCTAGTAAAAATGTTATCAAGATGGAATCGAAACTCTTCGCACCATGGGAAGGGTGCGAGCCATCCTTCACGGATTTTGTACAGCTGTCGAAAACCCTCGATAAACTTAGCGGTGTCAGAAGCATCTGGGAGGGAAAAAAAACGATGTTGAACGTGTTTAGTAACTGAAAAGTTAACCATTCATTTTTTTGAACCAAAAGCAACCTTTAACACTTTACATTGTCTAGGTAATGATATAATTTTGGGTGCAATTTGGAACAAATAAGAGCGAGTTCAGATTTTTTAAAATTTGAACAAAATTGCACGAGCCCGTTGTAGTATCTCAAATAACAAAAGAAAAATCCACAAAAATTTCGAAGATCGTCAAGCAGAAGCAATTAACCCACTCTTTTCATGAAAACATTCCACCAGTCAGGTTTCTTTGATCGCTGACCAATGACGATGTTTAGTTTGTTATTTCTTTTTGCACTGAATTACCTCTTTTCTGCGGATTGTTACGTGAAAACTGCATTTCTCTTAGTCAATCGGAATGGAGAAAGTTTTCAATGGATAATTAAACACTTTAAATGGCGCTACTGACACCTGGCCCTAGGTTAAGCTGAATGCACCAGTTAAAAGTCTACCACTTTATTATATAGATACTGATGAAATACAAGGATTTTCCTTTTTCTAACAAATCATATATTCACAGCAAGCAGTGAAGATATAATTTTTATCTTTCACGTGTGAAAATGTAGGTGTCGTCATAGTAACTAACTCGAGTAGCCAATAAAAAGCGAACTTTCCCTTCTTTGTGAGATACTTTTGTGCCTTAATATAATTTTCTCAACCATAGATTGTAGACTCAATTTCAGTTTCATGCTACACAACATAAGTGCTTTATCAGTTGATGGCCACTTTTTAGCCATTTCGAAATTGAATAAAACAAGTCGTTTTTAATCTGGACATTTCATCATCTCTATAATAAAGAAAACATTAATTACATGGCCGCTTGGGGAAACGAGGTTTTTTCCTCGTGCTGATAGTATCTCGCACTCTTTCGCTTCGCTCACTGGTGAGAGATAATATCAGCACTCGAAGGTAAAATTCGTATCCCCGCATGGCCATGTGATATCCTCTACATTGTCGTTAAGCTACATACTTGAGCACAAGATCTCGACAAGACACTAGTGTTGTTTATTTGTTGTACTAAATGAAAGTTGGTCATTAAGATAAAATACTCCTACCGACTCCGTCTAATTTTCTTGGTCGTTGCAATGTTTGGAGCGTTTAGTCGCCTTCCTAACATTGCGGGTATATTAACAACCAACTCTGCACCCGGCACAAGTACCCGATCCTGATGAGACAACCTGCGCGACTAAATATTAACGAAATTCCTACCTTCCTCCTTCAGTTTTTCTTCAGTACAACCATCATCTCTCTCAAGCCTTGTCAGCATCTTTATATGAAAAAGCACTTAAATTAAACTTTCCAATACAAACACCAAGATTAAAGAACTCAAACACAAGTTTGTCCCGGTGGGAAAATCTGCGCGAGTAAATTCCAACGAAATCCCCACCTTGCATCTCCTTCAGTTTTTCTTTAGTAACACCTTCATCCTTTTCCAGTTTTTTCAGCATCTCTATGTACAAAACTGAACACGTCCATTTAATTAACCAATAACCAATTCAAGGAAAGCTACTAGAGTCACTGACAGTCGTCCAATGCGATGTATTGTATGTTTCAAAAGATTGTCCATGCGGCCACGATAGCAAATCATTTACGAATTCGGAGGAACGTGTCCTTTGAGAAAGAAATAGCGACAACGCGACAAAACTAAGTTTTCCAATATATATATTTTTATATATAGGCCATCTCTCATTCGAGTTTGCTTTTCTTGTGCCCGCATAGGGCAGCTTCCTTATTCTGTTCTAGTTACCAGTTTGTCTGTTTTGCTGTATTTTTTCAAAAACAATTTTCAGGCCCGCTGCATAAGAAAAGTTCCTCCCCTCCCCCCCCCCCCCCCCTCCACTCTTCTGTTCCACCCTTGGAATGACAATGACTGACTGCCATCTTGGATTTTTAGGTGCCCCTCTACGCATCGAAACAAAATTTACGTTAGAGAAAGCTAACGAGATTCCTTAAAAAGAAGATTTCCTTCGATTCGAAAATGTTGGGCGTTAAGGAATAAAGATGTGGTCGAGTAGGTGCTCGGAGAGTTAATGTTTATTTCTCGCTGTCTAACAATCTAGTTTAAAATTAATAAAGCGTACATTGCGTCTGAGCTGCTTGTGCTTGTGGTGTAGGGTGGGAGATATTTTCGTGTCACTGAGTGTCGTGTATCTCCGTATTCTCTCAACAAGGCCTATACTAGGTCGACTGAAATTTTAGATTTAAAAGGCCACTTATAACTTTTAAGTTTTCATTGCCTTTTCAACTAAATTCAGCGCGCACAATGCTGAATAATAATGCACACATAACGAGTTTCCTTGAATTCATTGATATGAATAATTAGTAATCATTAATAATTTATTAATATAAATATACATTTATTTTTAAGTGAATGTACCTTTCATTTCTCTACGCTTGTTCTTCGAACTATCTTTATCCGACTTCCACTGCTTTAGAATTTCTTCACAAGATGAAACAAAAATTCAATGAGAAAAACGTTGTTGTTTTTTTTTACGTGAAGTTCCGCCTTGTCCTTCAATTTTTCGAAGTCTAAGTGCATGCTTATGGGGAAGGTTTTAGCACCCAGGTAAAAGGCCTGGTGAGCCTTTGTGGGCTTGGTCACTCCAATGACTTTTACAAGCTTATCCAGCAGGATCGACACACATACCTTTCAAAACGTTGAGGTAAACGAAAAACAGCAAGTGAAACTTCAGGCTGAAATTTAATTTGCGTTAGGTCAATACTTGAATGACTTATTTGGTTTTGGCTCATTTCCCGATTGTTAAAGCTACAGATATCGAGCAACTTCTCAAACAGAGAGGCAAAACACATTAAGAGAACTTTGATGTTGTCATAGCAAGCAATAGTTGGCCGTTTTGAATATGTTACCCCTTTCATTCGCAAGATCAAAATAGTCATTCTCCTAACTAGTACCATGCATTTCTTTGTTGGGTAGTCATCAGAATTTAAGCTGATATTTCTCTTTATTCTCATACCTGTCTGACTGACATTTTATTAAAATTGTGAGAAAACTTTACATGCTGATCACTCCTGTGAGTTTTCAAATACATTTTCAGCTGTTACCGACCACCTTGTTGGGCTAGTTTGTTGAGCATCGAAATACCCTGGGGAAGGTCATAGGAACAACTCCAGCTAGAACAACATGACCACTCATGGACCTTTCAGAAATAAGCTGGGGAAGTTTTTTTTTTTCTGTAATCACAACTGCAAAGTGATTACACTTTCTCGTGTTCTGTCCAGCAATGAAGTTTCTGCTCTACAGTATGGCATAGTGTTCCCGGTGTTGTGATCTGGCCAACCCTTGAATCCCATTGTATTTCAACTTACACCTTATAGCAAAACCAGGCTAACTTATTCAAAGGTGTGTGACTAGTTATTTATTTCTTTGCTCCTTTCTAACAGCACATGTTTCGTTTTTGTTTTGGTCTGATTTTCACCTGAATTTTTTGCGAACCTATCTTCAATTTTTCCTAACTTATCTCTCATGACACACCTCGTCCTTTTTCCACTGAATGAACTTTTCTTTTTAATGCTAAAAAAGGGAATGTGAGGATGAATGGTTACATTGCTCGACACCAGCCATTTGGATTTGCAGAGACAAGGGTTTTTCTATCTTTCGTGAAAACCTTCTACACTCAAACATGCAACGGGTTGCCTATGCTTTGTCTGGTTCAAAGGTTACGCTGTAGAAAATATCACCTGCCAAATGTATTGAGCAACACGACCTGCGAATGGTAACGGGGCTGACGAAGACCTTGCTTTGATTTTAACTTACTCATTTTTAAAAAAATATTTAAATTCAAATTATTCAGAATCAAATGAATTCAGGGATTAAAAATACAAATGGAGTGACATTTTTTTTAAGTGTAAAGGCAGTCATGTCTGTACCTTTGCTCCACGATACAAAACAAAATGATTTATTTAATAGGACCGTCCTTATCTAAACTTCAAAAGAAGACATTCAAACATTAAATTAAATTTCAGGTTTCCTTTTTATTCCTTTTCTCACAGGAAAATTCTCTTCAGCTAGAGAAATTCTCGGGTGCAAAGAAGATGATTGGCAAATCGCACAATACTTGAACACGTCTGAGTTTAGCAATAGCTCAGTGTTCTTGAAAGCTGAGAAACTCTCAAGCTTAGTAGGAAATTGGTATGATACACAAAATTCTAATACCTTTCATTTCCTTTTATACCTGAATTTGATGATATACTAAAAAAAAAGCTTGTGGGGAGAGAATTTATATCAATTGGTCACTGAAGTCAAAGAGTTAATTTACTAACGGGTTACTCCCTTGAGCTCAGAAGGCATACATTCAAGTTCTTCTAGTTTTTCCTTCGTATTCTCATCAT
This sequence comes from Montipora capricornis, assembly GCF_036669925.1. Lineage (NCBI taxonomy): Eukaryota > Metazoa > Cnidaria > Anthozoa > Scleractinia > Acroporidae > Montipora > Montipora capricornis. The sequence continues at coordinate 19,029,734 of NC_090895.1, read as the reverse complement.
TTTTCTTCCACTCCATCAACAAGTCTCGATAGTGGTCCTCAACATCAGGATCCATGCTTTCAGTCTTCAGTAGGCTTGTCACCGTTGCATGTCTTGTTCCAGATCTAAGTCCAAGTGTAATTAAAGCATTGCTAATATCCAGCCACAACACATTGAATGATGAATCGTCGACGAAGGCCTTGGTGGCATGACTATAGACATTGTTTCGGTAATAGTTAATTCTCGCTATGTTTGCTTCAATGCTGTTATCAGAGGCAGGAGGTAGGATTGTTGTTCTTTCGGCCCTAGTCAATCGGTATTTCTACTGCTGCGGAAGAAATGAATACGTGACAAACGAGCCCCAAAGGACGTCTGCGGGGAGGCTACACACCTTAAAGCAGTTCAACCAAAGGACTGCAAGAAGTGGGGTTTTTCAAACGAAACGACTCCACTGGAACAGCGCGGAAGAAAATAGGTTTGAATCGCAAGGGAGAAAAATGTTTCAATCATACGAATTCTACCGTACTCATTCTGTGAAGAGCCGCAAACATCTAACTTATACGCTCCAGTTTCTCTTTGATAAGAATTTAAGTCAGCGATTTTAACTGCCCAACACACGAAGCCCATCTTTTTGCAATGACCGGACGCAAAATTTCTCAGGGTCTGCACAAGCGTACGATACAAGCACAAGCATAAGTAGCTTAAATCTCAGTGAAAACGAAAGTCGTATGATACCACAGGAGGCCCAGGCTTGGAAGGTTAAAAACTTCAAGGATTTGTATGGGAATCCCGATAACAGACTCAAAAAGATATATACACCTAAAAGGTAAAGGTAAAGGTACACGTTATTTAACGTCGGAAGTTCCTTTACTCTCTAGAGAGTACTCTCCCAGGAAGCCGAAGGTACGCTCATTTTACCCCCCTCTTTCCATCAGTGCTCCGTTTTAAGGGTATTTAAAGCTACTTAGGCTAAAGGAAAGAAGTCGAAACAAGGATGTGAGATCCAGGGATCGAACTCGGGACCTTATGCACCAAGGTCGCGCACTAACCGACTGTGCCACCCTTGCTCCTAAATAATAAGAAAGCCATACGTTATTGTCCTGGTGATTTGCTCGCTTTCTGTGTGGTTATTTGCCTGATTTAACGAGACTCGCGAAAAACAGAGACATTCTGCGCGATCATTTAAGCAACTTCTGAGTTGTCACTCGTACCTAGTAAATAGAGGAAAGGCTGGGAATTAGTTTCTAGCTTACCTCATATCTCGCCGATAAAATCACACTCCTCTAACACTAGTCACGCTCATTCTCCAGCGATGGTCACATGGATGAATTTACTTCTTCTTGATCAAGTTCTCAAGGTCCAGCGAGTAACCACTGTTGAGAATCAGCTATCAATATCCAAATATTCAAATTGCATCCATTTTCAACCTTTTGCGGCGCTGCGCCCCTCGCTATTCTCCTTCATCAATTTTTAAGGTCTAGTGAGCATCCATTGTTGAGTAACAGCGGTCAATATCCAAATATTCCTTTGATCCATTTTCAACCTTTGCCACGCTGCGCCCCTCACTAATCTGAGTTTCTCTTTACCATAACAATAACAAACGCAGATCTTTCGCCCTTTGAATTGATCTTCAGTCACATCAGAGTTAATAGTGTAGGCTGGTTATGAAACTCGACAAGTTTCTTTGTTTCATGTTTTTGTTCGCTTTTTTGGCCTTGATCCTGTACAAAACCCGACAAAAACACGCTTTTTTCGGCAGGATAACCAATCTGTATTGCTAGCGAGGATTAACTAACCACGGTTTTAAACAACTCCATTTATTACACCAGCTTTCTGTCAGTCGCTGTACTTTTCACAAGGGAGGTTGAATAGGGTTCAAAATCTAAATTACAGCAAATCGCGTTAGTGATATGAAAAACAGTTATCCCTTATAATCAAGCAAAGATATTTACCCAGTGGTATCTCACAGTTTCTCTCAATTCCTCTTACTAGCAAGTGACTTAAGTTGCGTAATCATGTCTATGACGTCACCTAACAAATTCTAATCACGGATTGTTGGCGATACACTCCCCCGCCAAAAAAAGGTTACAGTAATCATAGTAAATAGTATCTGAAAGTTCACTTAGAAGTTAATTTTGTTTTCATCAATCGGTATAAGTAATACAAGTCTCTGTACAGGACGTTGAACAGTGACATATCCTTTGCCTTGGTATTGCTTCATAGGTTCGTTTACGGTGAGATTCTTGTATTGCACGTCTACTCTTCGCACTTTCCCATCTGCACCTGGGTAAACATTTGACACTTTTCCAAGCTTCCAGTTTCCTCTCACTAAGTTGGAATCTTGTATCATAACTACGTCTCCGATTTTCAAATTTCGGTGAGATGTGTGCCATTTTTGCCTTAATATCAAGCTTGGGAAGTAGTTCGAGTTCCATTTTTTCCAGAATGTATGAACAATTGTCTGGACGAACGTGAAACGTTTTTGGGTGTTCGCGTTTTCATCAAATGGGCCATTTGGTATCCTGCTTGTGGCTCTGCCTAACAGTAAGTCATTTGGGCATAAATATGCTCCGTAAGCTTTAGAGAACGTTCTCTTCTTTACCTCGTCCCGAATTTTAAAGGGACCAAAAAGATCAATTCCTGTACTGTACCATGGCGGTGCTGGCTTCAATCTGTCTTCAGGTAATTGGCCCATCACTTGCTGACTTGTTTTCTTAGCAAGTTTTTTGCAGATAACGCATCTGAACTTAATCGATTTTACCAACTTAAGGAGTTTGGGTATCCAGTATTTGGTGCGCACTTTGCTGGCAGTAGTTAGAATGCCATGATGTCCTCTTGCATGAGTTTGTGCTACATAGAGATGTGAGAACGGATGATCATATGGTAGTAATATAACTTCGTTGTCACCGTAATTTGTTTGTAACTTTGCAGTACGACTGCTTACTACATAGATGCCGTCTTTGCGTGTGATAGGACACAAACGGTTGTACTTGCCATTTTCAATATCATTTCTCATGTTCTGCTGAATCTCTTTGATCCAGAAAATCTCTGACTTTTTAATATCTTCAGGTGTCAGTTCTTGCGTTGCGCTTTTAAATGACGGTTTGGGAAATTTGCTGTAAAATTTCAAAATTCTTGCAGTGACACGTAGTAGTTTGCCGTAACTCGAATATTTGGCGATGTCAATTCGTAACGCTAGGGTGTCATGAGGTCCTTCTATCTTCGTTACCATTGTAGTCCGGATTACTTCGGATAGTTTTGGCTCCAAGTAATCACGAGTGATTGGCCACTTGTCTTCTGTTTGTTTAAGAAAATCGGGACCCTTTTGCCATGTGCTTTCAAGTCCAATGTCATCGGGCTTCCTGCCTCTTGTCAAACAGTCAGCTATGTTATATTTACTCTCTACCCAATACCAGTTTTCAGGGTTTGTTCCTTCCTGTATTTCACCTATTCTAGTGGCGGCGAACGTGTTGAACCCGTATGAGCTTTTCTGTATCATGGCATGTACAATCTGAGAGTCTACGATGTGGTAGATCTTTTCAAAGCGATATCTACATTCCTTTTCTATGAACACTTTTAGACGTTTGTTCAGTACCGCTCCACACAGTTCTATACGGTCAATGGACATCTTTTTTATTGGTGCAAGACGAATTTTGGACAGTATTAAATTGCTCTCAAATTGGTTATTCTTTCTTTGCCACCGTACATATGCACATGCAGCGTATGCGTCTTTGGATGCGTCACTAAACACAACGAGAATGGGGTCGCCAATAGCATCCATTGGTTTAAGGCATCTCGTAAATCTGATTTGATTCATGTCTTTCAAATCGTTGAAGAAAATAGACCAATTCTGTTGGTTTTCCTCGGGTATAGGGTCGTCCCAGTCAAGTTTCGGTTCAGTTCCCCACAAACGGCGTAAAAGAATTTTGGCCCTTACTGTAAATGGTCCTGCCAACCCTAGGGGATCATACACGCTGTTGATCTGTGACAAGATTATACGCTTTGTGAGCTGTTGGGGATCTTGGGTGGGGACGATATCGCTCGTAGACCTTGAAGTATGTATTCGCTTGGTAGTAAAGTTAACCTTGACTTCGAAACACAGTTGATCTTCTGATTGACTCCATTTAACTCCAAGTATCTTTTCTGTTTGTTCCTCGATCGGTATATTTGTTTTTTCTTGTCTGTCAGTATCGCTTGAGAACATCCACTCTTTGACTTCAAATCCTCCTTTAATAATAGCCTTCTCGATATCTTGAGTCAGTTTAATAGCTTGTTTGCGATCGTCCGTACTTTCGATTATGTCGTCCATGTACGTATTTCTTTGTATTATATCTGCTGCTTCTGGGTATTTCTCTCTTGACATCTCTGCGGTTTTTCTCAAAGCAACGGTTGCAATCGTAGCTGACGGCTTGTCACCGAATGAAACTCTGAGCATTATGTATGTGTCGGGTTCTCTTGTACTATCCATATCCCTCCACAGAAATCGGTGGGTGTGCTGATCTAACTCTGTCATCTTCACAGTGTGGTACATCTTTTTAATATCACCAATGAAGGCTACTTTATTCTCTCGGAAACGTATAAGGACTCCCAATAAGTTATTGAGTAGGTCAGGACCTTTAGCCCAATACTCATTCAAGATATGACCCATGTAATTGGCGCTGCTATTGAACACTATGCGCACTGGGGTAGATTTGGAATCAGGCTTGAGAACTTCATGATGTCCGATATAATGCACCGGTCCTTTGTAGAGTGTTAGTTCCTTTTTGGAGAGTTTCCTTGCAACTCCTCTAGTTACCATGTCTTTTATCTGGTTGTCATACACTTTTGCGTGTTCGGTGTTCCTTCTTAGACGTTTCTCGGTCGTTATCAGTTTCGCGAAAGCGACCTTCCGGTTGTCAGGAAGATTCTGAGGATCCTTGATCCAGGGATACTCAGCGACCCAGCGATTTTCCTCTGTTAAAGTTTAGATTTCGTTCGATTAGTTCCAGCTCTCGCTCTTCTTGAATAGTGCAGTCTTTCGCGCCTAAGGAACATTTTCCACATTTACATCCTCCACATTTCGGTTTGCATTCTACGCCAAGGTTCTCAATTTTGTAAAAGTCTTCTATATTGATTTTGCCTACAACTGTGTTGACTCTGGCATTGATGAAATCGTGATACAGATGTGATTCTTTAAGTAACGGGTGCGTTCCTCCAATACATCGCCCGAAACGATTCCTTAAGAGCACAAGATGACCGATGTTTTGTTCTCTTTCCGGGTGATAGGCTGCATATTCGTAACCGATTAAAATGTCCACAGGTCCTGAGGGTCGCTCGATTTCTTCCTTTGTGACGTTCTTGAAAAGATGTACTATGTCGTCTATGTTAACACTTTCAACGTCTGAGGTGATCCTTTCGATGCCGTAAGCTTCGAATTCGATGACGTGACCTTGCTTATCTATAAGAGGTACCTTGTATTTGTTGGTCTTAATCTTCTCGCTCTGTGCTCCAACTTTGATGACTGAAAGTTCGACTTTGGATCCTTTAAGTTTCTCTTGCTTTGCTTTAGTGTTTGTGATAAAACAAAGTGATGCGGCGTTATCCCACATTATATTAGCTTCTCCTCTTTTGGTTTTAACTCTTTGTACTTGTAACAGGCAGGTGTCAATTTTTGTATTGTGGCATACATTTGCTGAGGCTGAGACTTCCTGAGGTGTTTCTTCCGTCTCGTGTATAGATGGATGGTGCTTTCTTGTGCAGCCGCCTACACCACAGTCTTTCCTTGATTTGCATGTACGTTGTCGATGACCGATCTTTAGGCACGGCCAACAGGCTCGTTTATCTTTGATGATCGTCTTTTTCTCTTCTATTGGCTTGGCTAAATAAATTCTGCAGTCTGCTGTCCAATGTCTTCCGTGTTCATGAATCAGACATTTTGGTTTGGGTTCTTTGCTTACTTCCTCGACGCCTTCTGTATAGTGCGATGTGCCTCTGTAATGTTGATTGTTGGTCGTCGTCCGAAGAGAATCACTGTCGTATTCAATAGCACTCCTTTGATTTTGCAGAAATTCAAGAAGACTTGGGAACTTTTTTGATTTGTCGATGTGACTTCCGTGACAACTAACCATTTCCGCCCATTTTCTTCTGATGTCTGTTGATAAAGCTTTCTCTATAATACTGACCGAACTCGTTGTTGTAATTTCCGCTTCTAGACCGAGTCTTGTGAGGTCTCTGTATCCGTCTTCTACAAGAGTCACGAATTCGATGAAACGTTTATCTTCTCCTTCCTTAAGTGTTCTGAATCTACGTATGCCGTCAATGATAACGTCTGCAATTTTGGCTGGATCTCCATACTTTTCGTCCAGTCTTCGCCACATTTCTTGCACATCGTCGTCTATGCTCTTTACCAGGCCTTCGGGTTCTTTTCCAAGACAAGAGCGTAGCACATATGCGGCATCTCTTCCACGAATTTGTGGCATGACTTGTTTGTTGAAATCTCTTTTAAACTGAGGGTAATGACGTAGTTCTCCATCAAAGTGCGGCATTTTTACCTTTTCCAGGTGTAGAAAGGAAGAAGTCGCGTCAGATTCCTGTTTTATCTGCTCTTGTTCTTTTACGTTAGTATATCTAACTACAATTTGTTCAACAATTTCGTAATAATAGGTTTGGATTTTAGCTATCCATTGCATCTCAGATTCGGCTGAATCAAAGGGCAATAATTCTAACAGTTCAGCGTTAAAGGTTTTGCAATCTTGAAATTGATCTTCTATTTGTTTCTGTAAGTCTTTTAACGCAAAATTGGGCATTTCTTTTGACTGCAACGCGTGCGAAATACTTTCGTAAGAAGCTTCGAAAACAGCGCGCGCAGTGTTCCTTTTAACTTTTGCGTTGTCAATGGCCTCTTGACGAGCCGCGTGCTCGCGCGTTGCCTTTTCGCTTGTAGTGACATTTTCGACATATTTCACTTTACGATTAAATGCATTGGAATATTTTTCCTCGACTTCTGTCATCCAGATTTCTTCTTCGTCCACTAAATGCTCGTCAGTCAGGAAGTTAACATACTCTAAGTGCTTCCCTTCCAGTTCTTCCCATGCATCAACAAGTTTTGAGTAATTGGTTTCTACTACCTCGATTCCTTGGCTTGTCTCTATGGACTTGATCAAAATGTTCCGCTTTCGTGTGAAGTTTCCCTTGGCAATTCGCCGTGAATTCTTAGCTTTGTCGGTCATCTTCTGTTCCAGTCGTCGCTTAGTAGCTAACCACACTGGATTTTGAATGTATTGCTAGCGAGGATTAACTAACCACGGTTTTAAACAACTCCATTTATTACACCAGCTTTCTGTCAGTCGCTGTACTTTTCACAAGGGAGGTTGAATAGGGTTCAAAATCTAAATTACAGCAAATCGCGTTAGTGATATGAAAAACAGTTATCCCTTATAATCAAGCAAAGATATTTACCCAGTGGTATCTCACAGTTTCTCTCAATTCCTCTTACTAGCAAGTGACTTAAGTTGCGTAATCATGTCTATGACGTCACCTAACAAATTCTAATCACGGATTGTTGGCGATACACAATCAAAAGCTTCGACTAATTTATTCGAAATTAACTTGCGAACCAAAAACAAAAGATTTTGCAGGGTCAGGGTCAGTTCAACATCTAATTGCGACTGTATTGTTCCCGCTTTTGAAATTCCCAGGGTTTCATAACCAGTCCCTAGATTAACTATGGTCACATACACGCGCTTACGCATTACAGCGGACAATTTGAGTCTTACGAAGAATCAACTCGACGTCTCCACTTTAAACGGGTGAAACGATCAGGTCTAACAACATGTCAAAGAATCGCGTTCTTCTATGGACAGCTCCAAGATGCGTCTCGACGGCATTTGAGAGGTCAGTCATGACTCTCAAGAACTCCAAAATCTTACATGAACCGTTCTCCGTAGCTTTTTATTTTGGCCCCGAGAGGCAGAGTCCGCGATATGCATCCCAAGAGGTTAATCAACAAGCAACATATCGCAGTGTCAGCGAGCTGCTTCAAAACGAGTACGACGGAAGAGATTTCCTCTTCTCAAAGGAGATGGCTTACTACTTAGAGAACAGGTTTGATATCTTCACACAAGAGGGCTTTAAAGACTTCAAGCATTCATTTCTGATTCGCCATCCACTAAGGGCAGTTTACTCCCTTTACAAAGCCTCTACAAACCCGAAGCTTACGGGATGGGATTACTTTGATCCCGCAGAAGCAGGTTTCCGACAGATGGCCGAGCTATACGAGTTCGTTGTGCGAAACGTTCACAGAGATCCTGTTGTTGTCGACGCAGATGATCTGCTGGATTCTCCTAAGGATGTCCTAAAGAGCTATTGTGAGGCAGTGGGACTGGAATATGAGGAGAACATGACCTCATGGTAACCTGGGCCGATACCAGAATGGAATATCTGGCCTGGATGGCACGAGGGCTTACTGAAAAGTTCAGGATTTAAAGCAAGGGAAAACAAGAGTAGAAATCGACCCTGTGCAGCTTTCGACATTGAGGATTTTCCGCCTCAAGTAGCTTCTGTCGTGGAAGAATGTATGCCATACTATGAAGCTCTTTTCGAAAGGAGAATTAGGCCAAAGGGCAATGAGCTATACTGACTGTGTTATAGTCAAAATACTCCCCGCGTGCTTCGTATTATTCGAGAATAGTCTTTTATTAACTGCAAAGTTAATTTGAATATCGCAATTATCTAACCGAAGCCCGAGTGTGACCTCATTTGAAATAGCGATTGTTCATTGGTTTATTTTTGACGTGAGTTGTAGTTAACGTATTAGTGTAGTAATGGGGGTGTATATCAGAATGGTAAAGAGCGTACTTGACCCATGTCTGGGTATAGGGGTGCCTCCGAGTGTTTGGAATCCTGAACCAGTTTAGGTAGGCTCTATGTTTGGGTATAGGGGTGCCACCGAAGGTTTGAAATACAGAACCAGTTTAAGACAAAATACTCTAAAAAGCCTACCCTGTGTAGGACAACACCCTGTATTTTAAGACCCTGTTTCCTGTTTAGGACAGGATACATAATACCCAATCTCGTTTTACAGGAATTTAAACTGTTTAATAATCTATTCCAATTAGAGAAATCATGTTTGACGCGTCTAAAACCCAGTTATTGCGTCTCTACGCTTGAACTAAACAAAAAGCCATCAAGCATTAAGCTTTAAACTAGTGTAGCCACAGTTAAGGCATAGAGATGATTATGAAACTCGACCAGAGGGACTTGTTATGAAACCTTCAAACCTACAAAAGCGAGAAGAATGTTGTTGCAATCGATGTTGAATTGACTGTGACCCTGCAAAATCTTTTGTTTTTGCTTCGTTCAGGTTTGCAAATTAGTTGCGAATAATTTAACCAAAGGATTTGATTGGTTATCTTCTCGAAAAAAGGTGTGTTTTTTGCAGGGTCAAGGCCAAAAATACAGACCAAAACATGAAACAAAGGAACTTGTCGAGTTTCATAACCATCTCCATTCATAACTGCTTTTATACAAAAAGGCCATCACGCATTAATTAAATAAGCATTCCGTCCTCAAATGGTGAGTACCATCTAAGTAAAATCCTACCCTTTTTGTCTTAATTGGCCATATAAAATAATATTTGGTATGGAGAGTTGGTGGTGGGTTAAATGTCCCAATAGCACTTGAAAATTGAACTAAACCTTTTGCTGTTCATTAACCGCAAAGGGATAATCATTCAAGCGAAAGAGCATTGTGATTAGAGCGAACAGGCCTACAATAACACGAACGGAGTTTCAAGAGTGTGATGGAACGTTCGTCATCGTATGTAGCATCGAATTTGACAATCATGAATATGTTTGTGCAGGTTCATTAGCGTTTTCGAACTTTTATAAGCGTCTTTGTGCAAGCAATAAACTTGAAATTCACACATTCAACAAGACTACGTTTTTGGAAATCCATTAACGCAATACATTGTGTCTACTTTTCCACTTGGAATTGTATGATGTCAGCTTTCTTTAATCTTGTTACAACCCGTAAATATGACTCTTTACACTGTAAAGAGTCATATTCACTGGAAGAGAGTTGAAATACACCAATTTCGATGTATGAAAATTCAGTCCGAAACAAAAGGCATCGTCTCGAGGCTCTGGGGAATAAATATAAGGATTTGTATGAGTTTAATCCCCAGAGCCTCTATGAGTTCTATATGATACCTTTTGTTTCGGACGGAATTTTAATATTATATCGAAATTGGTCCATTATAACCTAACTGGCTCTTTACAGTGTAAAGAGTCATATTTACGGGTTGTAAAAAAAATGTAAAGAAAGTTGAAATCATGCAATTCCAATTAAAAAAGAAATAGACACAATGTACTGCGTTATTTGCGTCTTTGAATGTGTGAATTTGTTTATTGATTGCACAAAGACGCTACTGATTGTCAAATTCTATGCTACATACGATGACGAACGTTCCATCACATACTTGAAACTCCGTTCGTGTTATTGTATGCTTTTTCGCTTGAATGAATATCCATTTGCGGTTAATGAACTTGTAACAAAAGGTCTACTAGATCCAAGGTTATGGAGAGCAAAAGGGTTTTGACATTAAATGGGTTGATCTGCACATTAAAGAAGTCATGAAGGTCATGAACAGATGATGTAATAAGACGTGTAAAGTCGCAAACCGGTGACATAAAGTGCTAAAAATTTTCCGAAAGATAGCAAAGCGGAAAACAGCTCAAACAAGACAAACAAATCGGGGACGCGAACAAGTACCCTTCAATGCAAGCGCTTTGTTATTGTTTTGTTTTACAACTATGAATAACACAGTGAAACTTACTTTTGAGGTTAATTTTATTGTGATTAAAACACTAATAAAACTTTTACATAGAAAAAATATCCCTGAACAATATCGTGTACAACGGGATGCATTCCTGCATATGCGCCACAATGACTTCTTTCTTTCAGCACGTTATCCAACACAAAGAAATTAGACCTACCAGTACAAGCACTCTGTCAATGTGGGCTTGTCATAATATACCCGGAATACCAGAGGTTTTTTTTCTTTAGCGTAATCTCTATGAGCGGCGAAGCCCAACCACGAAGCAGCGAAATAAAAATAAAACCTCTGGAACACTGGGTAGTTATAAAACTCATAAGTGGAAAAAACAGTTTAAGGACGGTGCCTACCAATTCAAAGGTATTTTCGCGCGGTTGTATGGATATGCGGGAAAAGCAGATCTCAACAACGCATTTTTCAAAGATAATTAATCAACAATATTAAAAAAAGGTTTAAAGTGGTACTATGATCAAATTTTTACCCCTTGATTTTTTGAGTGTATCGCATAGAATTCCATGAAAGAACGAAAACGCCACTTACCGTTTGCAAATATCTTCCTTAGTTCCGGAGATATTTAAGTTTGAAAAATGGGTAAAATATGCAAATGAGATGAGTGATGACGTCATACAATCAACCCAATACTATATTGAGTATATAAATAGAGCTACCTTGGCCAATTTGCGGCGCAGACCATTGAAACTTGGTAATCTAATAGTTCTACAGGAAACACACCTATGGCTATAAAAAAATCTGT